>NW_006408581.1:9269954-9286329 GCF_000296735.1 Chrysochloris asiatica | reverse complement strand
GCTGCACTGCAAAGTCAGTTTAGAAACCACAAGGTCCATGGTTCAAGCTCACTAGCTGCTCCTCAGAAACCCAATACAGGTTCACTATGGGTAGGAACCGACTCGAAGGCACTTAACAACAACAACAGCGTCTTATGCTACTCAGGTTCAAGGAAAATGAAGATGAAGCTTATTATCATCTCAGTTCTTGAGGAGTTCATATTCATACGAGAGGCAAAAGTATTATCAGTTAAATTATAATATTCTATTCATGTAAACAAGACACAGACAAAGGAAAGTGTGACAATATGCACTGTAACATGGGAGAGCTTCAAAGTGAAGGTTATATTTGAACTTGTTTTTGATGTCTGATCAGGAGTTTGTCAGGTGATGACACATGTGGCGAAGGGAACAACAGGTTGAAGAAAGAGCACCAACTTGTCAGCAGGCAAGGCATATCTATTGAATAATGAATATTGAAAACAAACAGAGTGCGATCTCTGAAATCTCTGGAATATGAAAGAAAAGGAGTGCAGCTGGAGAACAGCATCATTGTTCAGTATTTTTGAACTACTCTCGGTTCCTCAAACTTTGCAGAAAATTTTGCAAAAATGCAAAAAGATTATTTGTATAGAAAGATAGGACATATAGATTGTTGTTAGTAAGTGCCGTCGAGTCGATTCCAACCCATAGTGATCCTGTATAGGGTTTCCAAGGAGCCGCTGGTGAGCTTGAACCACCGACCTTGCAGTTCAAACAACTTGGCAGTCTGTCGCATTAGTCCACAGCACCACAAAACTAAATCTTCTACTGCTATAGATTTCTATGAAAAGAAAGTACAAAACAAAACTTGTAAGACTTTTGGCTAAATTTCATGTGTAAATGCATTTTGGAAAGTTACTTTTCTTTAAAGTAGAGGTTGTTGTTAAGTGCCTTCTAGTCGATCCTGACCCATAGCGACCCTGTGTAGGGTTTCCGAAGAGCAGCTGATGAGCTTGCAGTCTGGCGCATTAACGGCTTTGCAGTCTGGCTCATTAACCCATTGCGCCATACCAGGAGGTTACTAGACATGAAATAGACTCCTAAAATAAGTATTGTGGTTGTTGTTAAGTGCCATGGAGTTGGTTCCGTCTCATAGTAACTCTGCATAAGATTTCTGAGGAGCAGTTGGTGAGTTTGATACACCAACCTTGCAGTAAGCAGGCTAGTGCTTATCCTACAGCTCCACACCAGGAGTCCAAAATAATAATGGTAGTGTAAGAGAGTGGGTCCCAAGTCATATAGGGTTTCCAAAGCTTTAAATCTTTACTGGAGCAGGAAGACTTATGGTTCTACCTAGGAGTAACAGGTAGATTTGAACAGCTGAACTTGTGTTTTACAGCCCAGTGAAAGCTGTACAGTGAATAAGGAAGACCGTGGAAGAATTGATGCTTTTGAGTTATGGTGTTGGAGGAGAATATTGAAAGTGCCATGGGCTGCCAAAAGAAGTGCAGTCAGAGTGCTCCTTGGAGGCCAAGATGGCCGAACTTCGTCTCTCATACTTCAGACATAGTGTCAGGAGGGAGCAGTCGCTAGAGAAGGATATCATGTTTGGTAAGGTGGAGGGTCAGAGAAAAAGAGGAAGACCCCCAAAGAGATGGATTGACCAAGTATCGATGGACTTCAAGCGTGACAACAGTAATGAGGTTGGCCCAGGACTGGGCAGTGTTTTGTTCTGCTGTACATAAGGTCGCTATGAGTTGGTCCCGACTCGGTGGCACCTAAAACAACAACAACAAGGGTTTCTTAAAAAATAATAATGTTGCTGCTTCTAAGTGCCTTCAGGTCGGTCTGACTCATAGTCACCCTGTGTAGGGTTTCTGAGGAGCGACTGGTGAGTTTGAACTACCTACCTTATGATTCTAAGGTTCCTGGGGTCCAGTGCTTACCTTACAACGCTACCCCAGGTCTCCAAAAATATATATATATTAATAATAATAATAATGTTGTTGTTGTTAAATGCTGCTGAGTTCTTTTTGACCCATAGCGACCCTGTTTGTTTAGGGTTTCCAAGGAGCACATGGTGAGCTTAAACCACCTATGATGTGGTTCAAATGACGTTGCAGCCCAGCGCATTAGCCCACAGCTCCACAGCAGGACTCCAAAATAATAGGTACTTTTAAATACATTTTAATCTTTTATACCATCCTTGATACGTGAATAGGAGACCTGGTGGCACTGTAGGATAAGCATTGAACTACTAACCATGAGGTCAGCAGTTCAAACTTACCATCTGATCCAGGAAGAAAAAAGATGTAGCTTTCTGTTCCCATAAAGATTTACAACCTAGGTTGCTGTTTGGTTTGAAAAGTTAACAGCTTGAAAACATTTCACCAAGAAGAAAGAGACATTGCTGATCAGATAATATGCATCAAAGGTAATAAAATGTATGCTTGGCTATAGGAAAGGACTATCACTAATTAGAAAAAATTAAAATACAAAGGGTGAAGTTGAAGAGTTAAATAGATCTCACCTTGTAAGAATAATAAAATGTAATGCCATTTTATTAGCTTTTTACCTGAATGCCCCATTGTATGTCAAAATTTCCCTAGTTTCATGTTTGTGCTAATCAGGCAATGAATGTTTTTTATAGTGCATGAACTTTAAAAAGAAAAATTATTTAACAAAGATGAATGAGATTTAAGTGACAGGTGAGGTTGCAGACATAAAAAGAGATGAATATTAGACATGTGAAAAAATAATAGATTGCTAAACTGCTCACTGTGTGCTGGTGTGGTGCTATTGGATAAGACTGGACTGCTAACCACAAGGCTTAAACCAGTCACTCCTTGGAAACCCTATACAGGGTGGCTGTGAGTCAGAACCCACTTTCTGCACTTAACAATAACAGACTGCTCTTTGTGGAATACATGGTCCTCCAGGATCTTGGCCAGATATATTATTTCTATGTTTTTCCTTTTCAGAACTCCAACTACTTTCTTTTTTCCAATTACCCCAAGTTTTGGTCATTCACATCAAATATGTTCTCTGTGTATTTTTCCTTAAGTAGCCTTACATTCTTTCAAGCTTTATCTGAAACCTTCTCCTACAACATTTATAATTTTATGCCATTGCTTACATATAGTAAAATCTACACAAATAGTCAAAAAAGAATCATATAAAAATAACATTTGTCAAGTTTTCTTAGTGTTTCTGGGCTTTTTTTTTTTTTCTTTATGTACTATTCCTTCAAGATATCTGAAGATAAATGCTCTCTATATAAGGAAATCCCATAAAAATCATTTTGAGAACAACTCAGAAAATAAGAGTAAAATGAATCAAAATATAATTATTAGTGAATATTTATATTAAAGACATCATGGTGGTATAATGAGTTAATCAATGTGCTGCTAATAACAAGATCAGCAGTTCAAATCCACCAGTCACTGTGGGAAGAAGATAAGGCTGTCTGGTCCCATAATTATTTACAGCCTCAGAAACACTGTGGAGAGGTTCTGCTCTGTCCTAAAGGGTTCCTATGAGCTGGAATCGATACAATCACATGGGGAATTGATATTAAAACCTGATAATTTACTAACTAAATGAAGTCATTGGGAAAGGAAAAGAAAAGCCCATCATAAACCAATGTCCATGATCTATTCAGAAACCAATCATCTCTATATAAAAGGATATTTAATATTTGAAAACCTGAAATAAAATAACTAATATAAAGGAGACCTGGTGTGGTGCCATGGGTTAATGTGCTGGACTGAAAGGTCGTTTAACTGCAAAGTTAGTGGTTCATTCTCACCAGCCGCTCCTTGGAAACCCCATACAGAGTCACTGTGAGTTGGAATCAACTCAAAGACACTTACCAACAACCACAAAGCATAAAAATAAACAAAACTATGAACATCTCAATCGATACTGAAATGGTATATGATAAACTTTACCAGTTATTGTTGCCCAAAGGGGGGAAACAAATCTTATAAAGACAAAAGAGATAAAAATTTATAGATGTCTGTTAAAAAAATAAAACAGAATGAGAGAATAAAAGAGGGAAATAAAAGTAGCATATGCAGGAGGGAAAAAAAAATAAACAAGACACACTTCCAAGTTTTTTGTAAGAGGGTTATTATGGATGAGAAATTGGTGGTAGATTACTGTTGTTAGGTGCCATTAAATTGCTTCCAACTTATAATGACCTTACGGACAACAGAATGGAACACTGCCCACCCCTGTATCATCCTCACAGTCATTGGAAAGCTTGGGCCCACTGCTGCTGCCACTGTGCCAATCCATCTTGTTGGAGGTCTTCTTCTTTTTTGCTGACCCTCCACTTTATCCAGCATGATGTCCTTCAAGTTAAAAAAAAATGACTAATGCATAAATAAACACTTCCACAAAAATCTTTCGTGAGACTTAACTAGGAAACACCCAAAGGCAGAAATGCCAATAATTCCATGCTTAGTCAATGATTATGGCATCAGATTAAAAAAATTAGATAATAGTAGGAAACTAGAGATTTAAGAATAAGGAAAGTAATAAATCCATCATTATTTTTATATGATATACTGGGCATGGGAGTCTTAGTGTGGCATTTTAGAAAAAGTATAGGACTGCAAACCTTGAGGCTGGTGGTTCAAACCCATCAACTGTTCCTTGAAAACCCTATGCAGGGTCACTGTGAATCAGAACCAACTCAATGGCATTTGGCAATAATAAAAATATATACTGGTGGTTGTGTTGTTAAGTGCTCACAAATCAGTTCCTATTCATAGCAACCATTGTAGAGGTTTTCTGAGGCTCTAATCTTTGTGAGAGGAGAAAACCTCATATTTTTCCCTGAGCAGTTAGTGGGCTTTAACCACTAACGAGTATATTGAAAGATGTGAAAAATATAATAAAATAATTAGTTGAAAAAATACTACACAAAATCAAATGGATTATTGAATAGAAACATACAAGCGAACATAATTAGTAGCATATTGATTTATATGTATTTATCTGTGTGTCTTTATATAGGAGGGAGCTCTAATTATACATGTTACAAAATGCTGATAAAAATAGCATCAATATCTTTTTGTTTGCTTGCTTGTTTTTGAGAATTAGACAGTCTGGTTATATAGTTCATGGAGAACAAATGGAGAACTAATAATACCCAGAACAGTTAAGCAGAAGAAAAAGAATGAAAAATGTAGGAAGAATTGTCGTTATTGCTAGGTGCCATTGAGTTGATTCTGACTCATAAAGGCAGTTTGTACAACAAAATGAAACCCTGTCTGGTCTTGTGCCACATTCAAACAATGATTGCTAAGTTTGATTCTGTTTCTGCAGCCACTGTATCAATACACCTTGTTGTGGGTATTCCTTTTTATGCCTATCCCCTACTTTATCAAAGTGAAGTGCTGTGGGCTAGGCACTAGGCTGCTAGCAACAAGGTCAGTGGTTCAAACCCATCATGCACCAGCCACTCTGCAGGAGAAAGATGAAACTGTTTGTTTCCATAAAGAGTTCTCGATTTGGGAACTTTACATATGGTCACTATGAGTCAACATTGACTTGGTGGCAGTGTTTTGTTTTGCTCATTCTTTTGGTCTACTTTACCAATCATAATATTCTTCTCCAGGTATTGTTCCCCAGCCCCTCCCGACCCCCGATAATGTGCTCAAGCACATGAAACAAAGTCTTGCCATCTTAGCATCTAAGGAACATTCTCACTGTATTTCCAAGAGAGTGTTGTTCCTTCGTATGTGTTTGGTGCTGTTCAGTTGCTTCCATTCATAGCAATCCTGTACTGGGTTTCTGAGGAGTGACTGATGAGTTTGAACTGCCAATGTTTTGATTCAAACTGACCTTTCAGTGCAGTGCTTATCCTGAAATACCACACCTGGTAGTCCATGACATATTTAATATTATTCAACAAACAATACTAAAAGCATAGACTCATCTTTGGTCTTTCTTATTCATTTTCTAGCTTTTGCATGCATGGAAAGAAACGGAAAATTCTATGACTTTAGTCAAACAAAGAAGTCTTGGTGGAATAGTGAATTGGACATTGTCCTGTTTCTGGTAGTGACCTATTAATGTACTGCTGCAAATATCTTTAGATTATCATCAGCAAAATTTTACTTCATGAGATGTTAATGATATTGTTCAGTAATTTCCGCATTCTCTCGTACAACCTTTCTTTGGAATGGTCACAAATATTGAACTCTTTCAATCCATTGGCCAAGCAGCTATCATTACAAATTTCTTTGCTAAATGAGTGACCAATTTTTAGTTATGAATGGAAGCATTGCATGCTGTTAAAATATGTTATTAAAGTATCTATAATATACTCTATACAATTGGTCCAGGAAAAGAAAGATCGATATGTAAAAAGAGGAACTCCAGATTATATACCAAATATGGATAGTTAACATGCAAAATAATGTGGCTAATCAAATTAGTATGGAAAATATGGCTCTTTAAAAAAGATTATAGTAAGACAATTGGATGTCTGTATTTCTAAGTAGTTAAAGGAGCTCTGGTAGTGTAGTGGTTATGAATCGGGCTGCTAACCTCAGGATCATCAGTTCGAAACTACCAGCTGTTCTGCAGGAGAAAGATGAGGCTTTCTGCTCCCTTAAAGATTCACAGCCTTGGAAACCCTGTACTAGGTCGCTATGAGTCGGAACCGATTCCACGGCACATAGCAACAACAAGTAGGATCTGATTGCACATTTAAAATTTTTAAAAATCCAAAGGAAATTTAAAAAGTAAAAATTGCAAGACAATATCAGACTTTGTTTTGCTGCACAAAATCTGAGTGACGACACAACAAATCTGTGATGTCCCTGATTTCTAGCTAGCCCAAGTGGAGGCATTAGAAAAGAGGCACCAATAACTACTATGGATTGCTCGATTTATGTCATTTCCTCTGTTGCAGACAGATTTTGCTCCCTTAAACAGCATTTTGCTCTCTGGCCATACACAGAAAAAGACTCCAGTAAAGCATTTTACTTTAAGCTAGCTTAGCCAGCAGTTATTCCAGCTTGTGTCCCCTCTCCCTTTCCTCCTTAAATCAGAAACCTGGTCAGAATTTAAGATTATAGTTAAACATTTTCAAACCCTTTATTTGTGTAAGGCCAGTAAAGAAGGAGCAGGTCATAGTGTTCCCTGGCGCCATTCCCAGATATTGAAACTACAACCCACCAAAGCATAAAGAATCAAAGTATCAAATGAGGTTGGATACAGTACACAAGAAGACATAATATTTACCATCTCAATATTAGGATTTGTGCCTTTATCCTTGCTTTGTGACAGGTTCAATAATGCTTGCTGGAAGACAATTTGTTCTTGTTCATTCTCCAAAACCTGTCTGAAGTCCTACAAAATGTCCTTGGTTCCCCTCCTCAGTGAGAGAGTCCTTAAGGTCACAACAAAAGCTGACCTTTTGTCTTAACCAGAAGTCTGTTTCAGCATCTTCTTGATCTTACTTCTCGGACAGGTTTTGCTGAGCATCACTTCAATTAAAGCCTGAACACATATTAGTACATATGTCAATCTTTTATTACTTGCAGAAAGGAAGCAGGCGGCATACAACAAATGAGTAGTCCTCCCTGGCTGAAAAGCTCAGTAGCACCATCGTGTCCACAAATACCCTACTTTATGCCATACATTAGGAAATTAAATCAGAAAGTTATAGTAGATGCTAGTGCTGTAGCTTCTGGAAACTATCCTGGTGGATGTAAAGAATTCGTCTATGCACGGTCTTCACCAGACTACATAGGTGGCATACAAGATGAAAGTCTGCTTTCTGCCTGTCTCTACCTGGCCATACAGGTCAAGTAAGGTGGGCTTTAAGACACTCAAAAGGGCAAAATCCAATACAGTCAAAATGGGGAAACCTATTTCCTAATTTCAGAAGAATGTGTCACCATAGAAGACTTCCAAACAAACATCCCAATATATTTTGATGCTCCCCAGATGGACACATTGGATGCAAGATGGCCACTGCAATGGCTACAGGTGGTCTCTATAACCAGATTTACTTTGATGATTATAAGATGTCCAATCAGTGCATGACCATGGTGGAAAATGAGTGACTGCTGCTTTGTAAAGTTGCCCCTGAGCTCTGCGATGCCAAGCAGTTCAGCAGCAAGCACCACATATTCTATGAATTCTACAAGGAAAAAGACACGTTTGTCAGCAAGATCACCCAGCTGATACACCCCTGCATATGGAGTGCCTGATGATCAACAGCATGATGACGTTTCCCAAAGATCTGTTCATGGTTTTTTTCTATTTGCAAATTCCATTTCCCATTGAAAACCTGCATGAGATGGGTGAGATGCAGGAATTCTGCAGTCATTAGTCACTTACCTGTCCCAGAATACATTCTTTATATTACTTTATATCAGCTTAATGCTAGCAGTCATGAGGACTAGGAACAAGGATCTGGTGTAGACATGGAAGAAGTCTGAACAGTGGGCCAGTACCCAGCTCCTTTGTAACACCATTGCCATACAACTCCCAAGCCTCCAGGAATTTGGTTGTTGAAGGCTCCACACGTGCCATTCCTCTGCAGTCATGTGGACCTGCAAACACTGCACCTTGTATCACATGCAAGTAAAATTTTGCTGAAGGTAATTCAAGTTGGATTCTGAAGAGGTTGTGTAATGAAAAGAGGTTTGTGCTGCAGGTTAATGCATTGGACTACAAAGTCAGCTTTAACCACAAGGTTGGAGGTTCAAATTCACTAGATGCTCCTTGGAAACCCTATGTAGGGTTGCTATGAGTTGGAACCAACTCAATGACATTTAACAACAGCAACAACATATCAGTTCTAATATCAAATGGATCTTTACTTAAAGCAGAGAATAACAGAAAGACATTTATTTGTATTTTATTGACTACACAAAAGGCATCTGACTTTGTGGACCATAAGAAACTGTGGATAACATATTTTAAGAATAAGGATTCCAGAACACTTAATTGTGCTCATGAGGAACCTATACACAGACAGAGGCAGTTATTAGAACAGAAAAAGGGATTACTGAATGATTTCAAATTAGGAGAGATGTGAACCAGTGTTGTGTCTTTCACGATGCTTGTATCCTTTCACCCTGCATATTCAATTTGAAGGCTGAGAAAATGACTAGAGAGACTGGAATAAGGACTTGGCATCAGGATTGAAGGAAGTTACAATATGCAGGCTACAAACCTTTGCTCACTTCAAGAAAAGAGGACTTGAAATACTTACTGTTGGTGATCAAAGGCTAAATCCTTCAGTATGGATTACACTTCAGTGTAAGGAAAACAAAAATCTTTACAACTAGACCAATAGATATCCAAGTGATAAACAGAGAAAAGATTGAAGATGTCAAGGATTTCAATTTGCTTGGATCCAGCACCAGTCCACAAGGAAATGAAGTATTGCATTATGAAAATCTGCTGCAAAAAGACCTCTTCATAGAGTTAACTACCAAGGATGTCATTTTGAGAACTAAGGTACAACTAATCCAAGTCAAGATATTTTCAATTATTTCATATGCATGTGAAAAATGGACACTTTATTAGGATGGATCAGTTCATTTGAATTATGATGTTATCAGAGAATATTGAAATTACTGAAAAACAAGCAAATCTTTGTTGGAAGAAGTTTAGTTAGAGTGCTACTTAGAAGTGATGATAGTGAGACTTCGACTCTCATACTTTGGGCATGGTGTCAGGAAGAACCAGTACCTTGGTAAAGTGGACAAAAATAGGAGACCCTTCAAGGAGATGGATTAGCATAATGGCAGCAACAGTGTGGGAGCAAACAATAATTGTGAGGGTGGTACAGGATTAGGCAGTGTTTCATTCTGTTGGTCATAAGATTACTATTTGTAAGCACCAAATCAATGGCACCTAACAACAAAAAACAGGAAAAAATTATATGAAAAGAAACATTAACAGCCATGTAAAAAAGCAGATGATAAACAGGTAAAAATGCTTTAAATTTATATTTTTTCCGTAAGCACACACAAAGGTGTAGTACTGCATGCTTTGTTCATTAAAAAGGTCAAGACAGATTTATTCTATAATATAAATTTCTCATGTAACACAGCAGTCTAGTGTCATGTGGGGGCCTGTTTTTTACTTTTATAGTAAAGTAAATTTTAGAAGGAGTCCTGGTGTAGCGCTGTGGGTCAATGCGCCAGACTGCAAAGACATTTGAACTGCAAGGTCTATGGTTCAAGCTCACCAGCTTCTCCTCAGAAACCCTGTACAGGGTTGCTATGGGTTGGAACTGACTGGATGTCACTTAACAACAACAACAACAATAACAATTTTTAGAAAGCTGAAAAATTTGAATAGTAGTTGTTTATTGTTATTAAATAGTACCATGTGTGTCTCAAACAGTTTTTTATCTGTTGTTAATCTAAATATTGACAGGCAATTCCAACCTATATAGCTGATCCATGGAAGAATGGGCTAGCAAACCCCTTATGTAAAGATTATAGACAGTTCTATTCTGGAACACTTGGGTTGGGGCTGACTAAACAGCAGTTATCACCAACAACAATTAGTATTAAAAGAGCATGTTATGGTGTTTATATTTTATCATGTAAACTTTTATTTGTTAGAGGCATATATTAAACAGTTGCAGATGAAATGTCAGGAAGAAAAAAACCTACTTTAAATTAGTCCAGGAATTTAAAAAAAGAAAAGAAAGGTTGAATGGAGAGATGAAACAAGATTAGCAAATGGTTGAAAATGGTTGAAACTGAGTGGTAAGTAGCTAAAGATGCATTATGTTTGTCACATTAACTTTATGTATAATAAAATATATTTTTTAATAAAATGGGTAATGTAACTCAATGTAAAAATTGCTGTTGTTAAGAGCCATTGAGTCAGTTACAACTCATAGTCACCCTGTATAGGCTTTCTGAGGGTGTAAATCATTGAGGGGCAGAAAGCTTCATCTATCTCACAAGGCGTAGCTGTTGGACTCCAGTCACTGACTTTGTTGTTCTTGGTAAGTCACCATGCTCCCAAGCTAAAAATAAAGATTGTCTAAGTAAGGTATGAAGTCCTGGTTTGTCACTGTTAGATAAACACTAGACTGCTAACCACAAGGCTGACTGTTCAAACATACCAGCCACTCCTCAGAGCCCTGTGCAGGATTGACACTTGACAATAATACAAATAAGGTATGTAACTTTCAATATGATTTTTCATATATAGTTTAAATTTTATTAAAGAATATGAACATACTTGGAAAATATAAATAAAATATAATTCTTGGCCACTTATTTTCCTGTATCAAACATGCATACACATATGTACACCAACAAATATATATTAAACCAAACATATAAACAAAGAGATATTTGATGAAATAATATGACAGGCAGACCTAGCCACCTTTCTTGGTGGCTGAATCAGACCTGTGCTGACATATCAAAATCAATATTATTAAGCTGGCAAGGATATTAACCAGTGTATTTTCAGCAGTTTTTAATTTTATCATAAAAGAAGAGTCTTCAGTACGTATAACTTTCTGTTTCCTTCTCCATTTTCCTTCTCCCATACATCATTTGATTCCCTGCTAGTAACTAATCATTCCCTTTTACAGACTCTTGTTGTATGCTAATGAAATTTCAAAATAAAAATAGTTTTAAGTGAAATAAAACTTGATATCTGATATTTATACTTGAAAATATCTCTTTCAGACAACTTATTTCAACATATGCTGACTGAATGTCAAGCTTTGACACACAGGGAATAAGGCAATTATAAAAGCAAGTTTCTTTTAAGAAATTTATAGTTTAAAGGAGAAAGAAGATCAAAGTGGGATGAAAGAAGAATAAAAAGAAAGACAATGAAAGCAGTGTCTACGTTCAAACTTCCTAAGCATTTTTCTGTAAGGAGAAAAGAGGCGTAGCTGGTGGACTCCAGCCACCGACCTTGTTGTTCTCAGTAAGTCACCACACTCCCAAACTAAAAATCAAGATTATCTAAATAAGGTATGAAGTACTGGTGTGACACTGTTAGATAAACACTAGACTGCTAACCACAAGGTTGACAGTTCAAACATACCAGCCACTCCTCAGAACCCTGTGTAAGGTTGACAGTTGACAACAATACAAATAAGGTATGGATTTCCAAGATTACATGGAACCTAGGAAGTTTAAAACTTTTGAAAAGACATATGACAGTATATTTTATAGTGAGAACTAAGCAGTCTAGAGAAACATGATAAAAAAAAGAAGAAGAAAGAAAGGAACTACTACAGAAGCGATGGTATCCATTGGGCTAGAAGACATGGGGAACAAAAAGCAAGAGAATGAAATCGTTTAGAGAGATTAGTGATCGTGATGGAAATGAAGGCAAAACGTGTGGATACAAATGTGGGTGTGTTGATAGATGTGATGATAAAAGGAAGACATTTCTTTTCTGCTTGTTTCTATTTTTTCAAGTGAAATAAATGTCTACAACTTATAGCAATATTTGCAAGGAAAAATGATTGGTGTCTGAGGAAAAAGGAGAATGTCTTAAAATATGAAAATTAACTAAGTAGAAAAAAAAAAAGGTATGATCGACAGAGAGGTCAGAAGGCCCATTTGTTTTTGCTGTTGTTAGATGTCATTGAGTTGGTTCCTGATGCACAAAAGAATGAAACACTGCCTGGTCCTACCCTATCTTCACAATTGTTACGTTTGAGCCCATTATTGCTGTCACTGTATCAATCCATCTCATTGAGGGTCATCCTCATTTTTGTTGGTCCTCTACTCTACCAAACATGATATCTTTCTCCAGGGACTGGTTCCTCCTAACAACATGTACAAAGTACCAGAGACAAAGTATTGTCATCCTTCTTTCTAAGAAGCATTCTGGCTGTACTTCTTCTAAGACAGATTTGTTTGTTTTTCTGGAAGTTGCTGGTGGTTTTAATATTCTTCACCAACAGCAGAATTCAAAGATAATGGAAGCAATGGGTAGAATTTCTGAAGTGGTTGGGCTATTTTATTGATGGCATTAAACAAAAATAAAACCCACTACTGTTCACTCAATTCCAACTCATAGTGACCTTATCTAGGGCAAAGTGGAACTACTTTCCACTGTTCTTCAAAGACTGTAAATCTTTATGTAAGCAGACAGCTTCATCTTTCTCCCAGTGAGCAGATGGTGGGTTTAAATTGCCGACCTTGTGCTTCATCTTTATCCCAGTGAGCAAGCAGATGGTGGGTTTAAATTGCCGACCAAGTTCACAGTACCAGCGAACTCATTTCAGTGTCACTAGTTGTTGTCAAATTAGCTCAGAACCACGACAGCCTTAGACACCACAAAACAAAACATTACCGAATCCTGTGCCATTTTCACAATCACCAGTGCTTTTGTGCCCAATGTTGTGACGATGGTGACGATCCATCTTGAGGGCTTCCCTATTTGTTTCTGGTCCTCTAGTTTAACAAGCATTCTATCATTTTCTTGAGACTGGTCTTTCTTAGTGATGTGCCTAGAGTAAGTCAGCTAAAGTTTCTTCTTAGGTTTTAAGAGCTAGAGGGAATATGCTTTAACATCCTTAAAATTGAGTTACCGCCATTGGCAAAATTAAATCCAAATGTTATGCAAAACTTCAGCCATATACTGGTGGCACTGAAGAGCATAATATTGTATAAACTCTTTTTTACATTCTAAGTATTATAGTAAGAACCAAACCAGGTAAAGTATTGGACCCTGAGGAAGTCTCCATGTAAAGCCCCTTGATGGAGTATCCCTTGAATTTCAGGGAAAGCTAGGACAGCAATATCACCAATATTTTTAGAGTAGAAAGAGTCATTGAACTTGTTGCAATTGCTGCAGCCAGAGTGAGCTATATGAAGCAAGGTAAGATTAAATAAAGTCAGGAGAAGGCTAGGAAAAGTCTTTCCAAACATTTAAAATGGTGTGCTTATCACGAAAGTGTAGACTGACGGCATTGACAGCTCCAGGTCTTGTATGGGAAATCTATTTGCTTCAATCCCAGCTGTCATTGCATGCTCAGGTACTTCTCTGCTGTTATAAACTCACCCTTTCTCTCAGACATCTAGATTGGCAGATGAAAAAAGAGCAGGATTTAGATTTTTCAATAAAATAAAAAAGTTCAAAGCACTGCACAGGCAGCTTTGTTCTGAGGTCATTTTCTGTTGTTAGATTTGGGTACAGTACTAAACTCATATGAAAACTTGTATGGGAAACACTTGGAAGAATATCTCTATATATGTTAAGAAACACAGATACATGCTCATGCACACACATATGCACACATTCTAAATAATCAGCAAATTTGTTTTCTTACTTTTAGAGAAATTAGGTACTAATGTTTGGTCTGGCAACTTCGGTTTAGTTTTAATATGAAGGCATCTATATGAAGGCATGCTGGTGTGGAGCTGAGGGTTAATACGCTGGACTTCAAAGTCATTTTGAAATGCAAGTATGGTGGTTCAAGTTCACCAGTTGCTCTTCGAGAACCGTATACAGGGTCACTGTGAGTCAGAGTCAACTCCATGGTACTTAACAACAACAACATAACATCATAAAAAAGAAAAGATTTGATAATTGTGCACAATAAATAGAGCTATCTCCTTGGAAACTTTACTTTAAAATAAGGATAAGAAGTGGACACATACTTACAGGTTATATCTGATCTAAAATTATAAGCTATTTCTGTAGCAAAGTAAAAGGAGAGAACTGCTACTAATTTTTCCCTTTGCATTCCAACTTCTAGTTAAACAGAGGATCTTATTTTTCCAAAACAAAGTAATGTGTTCCTTTCAAAAACAATTGTGTGACAATTTAAGGAAATACTACAGAGGGGAAGAGATGTATATATAAATCTATGAAAGAAAAAGATACTTGTTTGCTTGTTTGTTTTAAGTAAAACGGTTGCCTTGCAAATCATGAGAAATAAAAGATTTTAGGAAGAAGCTCAAGCACAGTTCTCATCAGAAAATTTATGTTAAAATATTATCAGATAAGTAACCGAAGTTTAACCTGTAAACTCAAATACTTAATAGTTATAACTAATTCAAAATAACTAATAATGATTATATATTTGAAAACTGCAGCACTCAAGTTTTTAAAAAGTGTTATTTTAAGTATGTAGGGGAAAAGATGAAAAGATTCAAGATGGCTACTTCTTTTTCTTTCTGTTTTTCTCTCCCTTCTTTCTTTCCTTGCTCTCTTTTCTTTTCTTGTTTTAATATATATATGTCTGCAGCATGGCCATTTCTAAAACGTAAGTGATCTCAAGTGTGAGGACCATTCATTTGTATGTGTTGAGTGAATGTCACTTATACCCCTATGTGACTTCCTTACAGTAAACCATCAATACTAGCCCCTGTTTGTAAGCAGGCAGAAAAACTAGGCCACTTCTCTAAGTCTGGATCTGTCTAGGAAAATATATTTAGTTATGTCTTTTTTAGAGTCATAAATATGTAACTTTAATCTAGAGTAAAATTATTGACAGGGATATGTACAAGTACATTTCCCTGCATTCGTATGGTGCCCAGAGCAAGCTGTCACATATCATAACACATTGGATAAGTAGATAAATAAATGAAAGTAAGGGGGGTAAAAAACGGTTTTATAACGCTGGTACAATTTTCTTATAATCGTGATTTTTTTTCTGAAGACCCGTCTATTTATTTCTTGAGCAGTTGATTAACTCCCTCCTAATCACCCAAGTTCCAGATACACAAGTGTGTCTCCAGATTGGAAGAATTATTTGAAATGTTCAGTCCCATGAGTGCTCAGGGAGGATAACTGATGGCCTCCTTGTCGTGTATATGTTGTCTCCTACAATTCTAGCTTATTGTTAGCTACACTGACCTCAGGTAAAACCCCCTTTGTGGTCCTGTGTCATGACATACTGTCTCTGGAAAATGTGCTATTAATAAAACAAATTATTTTTATGGTCTCTCCTGAGTATTTTTTATGGCTTTTCACCTTAATGACCATCCCAGGAATCTGTTAGATCACCATTCAACCAAAGTCACTCACTAACTCAATATTCCATGTGCTTTTATGACATCATTTTGTTTCTTGAAAAATTTCAAAGCATTTGGAGTTAATCTGCTTTATTTCCCCTCATAGTTCATTTGTTTATTTGTGTATCTCTTTACACTTTCATGATTGTTTATGCCTAAATCTATTGGGGAGTACTAGTGTGGCATAAAGATGTAAGCTTGAGGACTAAGGTGCTACTGACCCAAGCCATGGTATTTTCAGTAGCCTCATATGCATATGAAAGTGGGGTCATGAATAAGAAAGTTCATAGAGAAATTGATGCTGTTGAGTTATGGTGTTGGAGGAGAATATTGAAAGTGTCATGGGCTGCCAAAAGAACCAATAGATCCGTTTTGGAAAAAGTACAGCCAGAGTGCTCCTTGGAGGTTATGATGGC
>NW_006408581.1:9266900-9268822 GCF_000296735.1 Chrysochloris asiatica | reverse complement strand
TCAAGGGAGAAGAGCAGGGAGCGGGACCCTACCCAGAGAAGCAGTGATGCCTGAAATGGAGTCAGAGATGATGACGTGGAGAGATGGAGCAGCTGGGGACTTGAGATCCAGAGAGGGAGAGCGACTGTGTGCTGAAGACCTGAGGGTTCAGGGGGCAGGATTGCAGGGTATAACCTTTGGTTGGTTGATGATGCATGGAGGGGTTTGTAACCATGGCAATGATACGATGTGATGTACGATAGAATGAATGTAAAACTAATGTTCTCCCATGTAAACGATCACAGAATTCACAATAAAACATTTTTTTAAAAAAATTATAGTCTTAGAAACCCTCTGAAACAGTTCTACTCTGTCCTAAAGGGTGGCTATGAGTAAGAAATGACTGTGTAGCAGTGGGTCATGCAAGTGTGGGTAGCCTTGGAAAGAGTAAGTTTCATGGTTCTCTCAAAGAAATGGGAATTGAACCCACTGATTTTCATTAATAAGAAAAAGTGATACAACATTTAATAAAGGTTGATTTTGACTAGCTGTAAAATATTATAAATGTTTAGAAAATAATGTACATTATAGCATTATATTCCATGAGCTACTATATCCTAGAATAATTCAAAAATTCAAAATTCTACTTTACTATGAAGTAAAGTAACTGTTCTTTTATAAGATTCCTTTTGGTTTTCCACCGGTGGATGCCAACGTAGGATGGGGTATATTGTTAGAATACACAGGGAAACATAGAAAAGTACAACAGCTGCACTCTTTATCTTAATCATCCCTGGAGAATTGTAGAACTTAGAGCCATCGAAGGTAGAGAATAGCTACATCAACAGCTATCTAAGGGTGCTCAGGAAAGAGAAATCTCCAACAACGTGAATAACTTCCCACAAAATAGAAGCAACTGTCAACCTCTTATCTACTCTATTATACTTTTTATTTTACACAAATATGTAATCTAAATGCTGTTGTTGCTAAATTCCCTTGATATAGTTTGAAACCAAAGAGACTCTGTAAAAAGCACTGTCCAGTCCTGACCAATCTTCACAATCTTGACTATGTTTGAGCCCATTATTACAGAGATTGTGTGAAACCATCTTGTTGCCAGGCTTCTTCTTTTTCACTGACCTTGTATTTTACTGAGAATTTTTTTCTTCTCTTGGGACTTGTGCCTCCTGGTACCATGATCAAAATAAATGAAATGAAGAAACTCATTATCCTCACTTCTAAAGTTTTTTTGTTTGTTTGATCTTACAGATATTCTTTGCCAATACCATAATTCAAAAACATCAATTATCTGGTCTTTCTTACCCCATTGTCCATGTTTCATATGATATGAGGCAATTGAAAATACCGCCATTTGGTATAGGCTTAACTTAGTCCTCAAAATGGCTTCTTTACATTTTGACTTTTAAAATAAGGTTTTCAGAGCAGATTTACCCAAAGTAAAACATCATAAGATTTCTTGACTAGTGCCTTTCATGGGTGATGGTAGTGGCTCCAAAAAAACCACAGTTCTTAACAATTTTAATCTTTTCTGAATTTATCATATTGCTTACTGATCCAGTAGTAAGGATTTATTTTAATATTGATGTGCAATACATACTAAATTCTGTACTCATGAGCCTTGATCAGTAAGTACTCCAAGACCTCTTCACTTTTTTTTTTTTTTTTAACAAAAGAAAGTTATGTCATTTGCATGTGCTGGTTATTTATGAGCCTTCTTCCAATCCTGATGTCATGTTTCCATTATATATTCCAACTTCTTTTATTATTTACTCAGCATTTGGATTTAATAAATATGGTGAAAGGTTACAACACTGTCAAGCACCTTTTCTAATTTTAAATGTAGCACTATTCCCTTGTTCTGTTTGAATGACTGCTTCTTGGTCTATGCACAGATTATGAATAAGCACAATTAAATGTTCTGG
>NW_006408581.1:9249059-9254575 GCF_000296735.1 Chrysochloris asiatica | reverse complement strand
TACTCAAATCATGTTCTTTTAAAATGTTCTTGGCTTTGGGGGCACAAGAAGAAGTCTGGAGGGATAAGATTTGTGTTATAGAATGGATAGAGTTAAGTTTCCAAATTAAATTCTTGCAGAACAACCCTTCCTACCCAAGAAGAAGGTGCAGGTGCTTTGTCATTATAGAGAAAAATTCTTCAGTGTAACTTCCCTGGCCTTTTCTCACCAATATAGTTCTCAAGTTCCTTCAATGTATTGTTTGATTTCTTGACTGCTGCGTCCATGAATGTAGATAGTGTATCCATACAAAAAATAAACTTATTTTATATACCAGTGGACAGCTTTCAGGAGATCTGAAACATAAGACAACTAGTAAGGAGAGGCATACCATCATGAAAAATTAACTACTGAAAACCATATAAATAGCAGTGGAACATCAGCTGATATATTGCTGGAAGATGAGGAGCCTCTCAGCAATTCAAAATAAGACTGAGGACAAACTGAAATTCCAAAATAGAATAGAAAATAATGACATTAAATGGAGGAAAGCATTTGGTACCTTAATTTTCTGTTAGGGTACAACTTAAAATGAGAAGAAACTGCTGCAAAATGGATTAAAACAGTGGCAACAAAATCAGGTTCAAACAACAATTGTACGGATTCTGCAGGACCCCACAATGTTTTGTTATGTTTTGATGGTTCACTATGAGTCAGAACTGACTCTTCAATAAGTAGTTTCAAATAATTTTCTTTTAAAATGTCTTGATCCATAGTAGCAACACAGTCAGAAAGATTTGACTCCAGACAGTGGAAATGTGTGAGTTCCAAATAAGTCCAGCATGGTCTGCCACATATTTTCTATCACAAAAGAGAAAAGTTCAAATTTCTCAACTATTAGTATCTAGAAATTAAATATTTATTTTTAGCCTGCAGACATATCAGAGTCCTAAAGTTTCTCAAATTAGATTACTCGGTTATCATGAAGCCAAAAGTTGATATTTGTTTCCCTCGACAATAAGTCCAACAACTTAGCAGTCAAGAATTATTTTCCATTGTTAGTGTTTTTTGTTATGCCTTTTAAGAAATCTGTGGCATTTAATTTATGGTGCAGCTGTGCATTGCTACTTGTTAGGGTCAAAATGCTAGGCAATCACATTCAAAACCAGCACACACAGTAGTCCAAATTTGTTAGAACCCCAGTCTGTCCAGTGTTAGTTTAGATGAGTCAAAGGAAATACAGAAATGATGACAAAATCCTTACCATATAATGATATTTTCATATATATTTTTAAGATTTCTTTAATGTACATTTTGATGGTATTTTAAAGAACTATACACATGCTGTAATATATACCCAGACATTTTGCCCATCATAAAGAATGAATATAACTTTCTTTCCTCACCCTTAAATATATACTTTTTCTCTCCATTTTACTCTTTTATTTCCTTTACTTAACGTCTAACATAGCAATTAGAGTTGCAATAGGCATTGTTCAAAATTCCTCATAGTGAATGCCCTAGGCAGCAGGACCCTGATGATGAGGATATAGTCCTCATAAGGGAAATAATAGTGAAATACCAGCAAAAAATAAAGGAAGGAAATTATAGCTAATAGAAAGGGATTGCTTAAATTTCATAGTAGTCAAATAGTAGAGCAATATGCATTTATCACACTTGTTGTGACTATTAAATTCATGATAAACTGAATTTAATAGTCACAACATCTACAAGGGTGGTCTTATTTTTGTCCATAATTTACTTATAAAAAGGAACTCTAGTTAGTTCAAATGCAATTCTGATTTGTTAAGGTACTTATGACTGAGAAATTATAAATCAATGTGTTGTACGTTGTGGTGTCTGGGAGGGAAGTCACGTGTTCTTGTCCTTGTTATTGTTGTTGCACGTGTTCTTCTCCTTCCATTCCATCCTCTCCATCTTCTCTCATTGCCTTTTGGATTCTCCAAATACTTAGGAATGGTACACTGTGTTTTTATAATTAGAGAAAACAATTTCAACAATTTTTAATAACAAAAATAATTGCATTTTATCTAATTTCTCTTAGTTCTTTAAAATTTTGAGAGTTCACTGATTTTGAACAAACTTACTATTCTTTAAAAAATAAAAACAAATTAACATTAAAAATTTAAACCTCACTATTATACAAATTGGAGTCCTGGTGTGGCACTGTGGGATAAGACACTGGATCTCAAGGTCAGTTTGAACCACAAGATCAGCAGTCCGAAGTCACCAATCACTCCTTTGAAACCTTACACAGGGTCTCTATGAGTATGAACTGACTAGATGGCACTTAACAACAACAAAAATTATACAAATTACAATAAACATGAAAAAAAAATATCAGATTTGATAATATTTTCATTTACCTTTGGTGTAATGTAGATAAACATTTTTCTCATTGCTACTGGAAAGATTCAAGCATATTAGAAATCAAAATAGGAATATATTACAAGGAACATTATTAATATTTCAGTTCATAGTAGTTCTATTTTTGGAAATTCTCTAAAGATATATAAAGGAAAATGTAGACCAATAAACATGGTCATTGCAGACTTATTGAGTAAGTGACTATTAGATATTGTGTTTTTTTCTCTGGTACAGAAAACAAAATAGTAAATTACAACATATCCATGTCAAATGAATAAGGAGCCACTGAGGTAAGATTTCCAAAGATGGTTATTAATATCATGGGAGGAAAATACCTAATCCAAATAAAAGAATGAAACATGATATTATAACATTTAAAATTATTCAGTGTATTTCTTTTTCAGTAATAACTGCAAAATCTGATGATCTAAATACCCTACGCAAAAGACAGACAATGGTAAATTATATATATATATATATATATACATTAATCTATTGATAAGATTGTAGTGATGATATTTTCTTTTTTTCTATTGTTTTCATACAGACAGAGAAAGACAAAGATGCACTGCTGCAAGCATTCTGGATTACAATTTTAAAATATTCCTTATTGAGGATGAATACACGGAAATTAAAATTTTATTTATCATTCTCCTTCATCCTGCAACTTTAGTAAGCCTATGATAGATGGATTCAGTATCACAGTTTTCCGACCAAATCAAATTAATGAGCTTGTGAGACAAGAATTGGGACTTCAACTTCAGTAATTCCAAAAGATTTATGCAAACACTATAAGACCAATAAGAAGATAGATGGCATGCCATACTTAGGTACTATCCCAACTTTATAGGGTGGTTGTTTTGAAATCAGAATCCCTTTGTGTTCCATTACTAAAGCACTATTAAGGAAAACAGAACCAAATAAAATAATTGAGTGGAGAATATCTGTTTTATACTTTATGTCCATTCCTACTCATAACATTTGAAAAGAGATATTTCTCATGGTTGTAATTTAAATTTTATTCTCTTCATTTACTTTTTCCTCCAACAATGAGTCAAGATCAGGAGGTATATAATTGAATATCAACTCTAATTTTGTTTGGATTTACCTTGAAATGCAAATTATCTTATTTAAGTAGCAGTGGCCTTTCTATTCCAAGTGTAATTTTGACACTTAATACATCCTTTAAAGTATACATCCCAGGTCACTGACTATTGTTACTTTTTAAAAAACGGATGGTGCAGAACTCCGCAATATGACATGTCAATAGTAAAAAAAAAAGATAAGTTTTTTAAACTCAATATAACAAGCACACTCTGCATACATCAAGGATGTGTTAATTATACTGCAAGGAAAGTGCTTTGGATAATAGCAAATATATATATATGAGGGCTTCAAAACTTTTGTGAAAATTCCATTATCTTTCAATTCTATTTTTGCATGAACAATCTGAAGCATCACTGTATGCTGCTGAAATTATAAGTTATGTAATATAATATTTGTGGTAACCAGTAAGAAATCAGCAAGAAAAAACAATCAGAAGAAAAGAAGGAGAAAAGCGAAAAGACTTACATAGGAAACAGTCAAATAAAAATAAAAACAGAAAATCAGAATAAACTGAAAAGAAGAAACTAAACACTCAAAAAAAAAACCAAAGAAAGAAAACAAACTAAAATGAATGATACATATACTTCATTTTCAGTAATAACTGCAAAAATAAATGGTCTAAATACCTCATGCAACAGGCAGACAGTGGCAAACCATATATATATATATATTCCTCGCATAGCTGTGGATTGATGTGCCAGAGTGCAAAGCCATAACGACCCTGTATAGGGTTTTCAAAAAGTGGCTGGTGAGCTTGAACTGCCGACTTTGCAATTCAAACGTCTTTGCAGTCTGGAGCATTAACACACAGCACCACGCCAGGTCTTGTGGCATATAGTATGATCTTATAACACCATACCAGCTGTCCATTTAATAATAATTTGGCCTACATATGCCCCTACTCTGACTGGTGGTCACCAATGATGTTTTGGGTCACCTAGAAGTAGTGCAAATTTAGAGCCAGTGTCTAATAATCCTCCCAAAGTCTGATTATTTCTTTTACCCCAGTGAACAGTCACTCTTGTAAAAGTGTTTGGGGTGGGCTGGGAGAAAGACTAACAGGTGATGATGAATAGGGGTCCATCCCAAGGGGATCCAGCCTCTCATTCATCCAAGGAATTGTGGGTCTATAAACTGATTCATCTGGGAATTGATTGAGAGCTTGTGACTCTATTCTGGCTATTCAGAACAATGGCTACTCTGCCATTTAATTCATCTAAAATTCTTCTGCTTGTGCAGATCAGGTAAATATTAAATGGTTTGTCATTTATTTCCCTCCTAGGAACACCCTACCCAAGTCGACGCCACCATAAATCTATACAAGTCAGACTATTCTGATTATTATTTTTACTCTGCCATACATCACAGTAACCATGCCCACCTTGTCTTTATTGATTAAGTGATCCCACTTGGCTCCTACCACCACGGGGTCCAATCAGCCCCAATGTAGTGGTTGTTGTTGCTGTTAAATGCCATTTAGTCAACGCTGACTCCCTATAGCCTTTTGTAGTGTTTCTGAGGAGTAGCTGGTAGGTTTGAATTTTACATCGCTGTTAATACTGACCCTTCAGTTCAGTGCTCATAAGTAAAAGGAGAAATATTGTATGGCCCTTGTTTATAAGTAGACAAGAATAGTTATATAGCAAAAGACCAATGTTTATTAGTAGTTATCAGGGAAATGAGGGGTGGAGCAAAAAGTATGCTTTAGAGTGTAGAGAATGTTATTGTTGGTGATAGCCAACAAACTGAAAACAACTATAGCCACCAATGTGGCTGTAGTGAGCACAGCACAACCAAAATAAAAACAAGTGACTAGAAAAAAGAACAAACAAGATGGCGGATTGGGTGGACATATAGCAGAGAGCTCCGCCAACAATAACACAGAATACCCGAACAAGCAGGCTCAGGGGATGGTCCCAGAACTCTGAACCACATATAAAGGAATACTTAGAAGGTTGGAAGGCTTACAGCTGGGGGAATTTGTGGCAGAAGCAAGAAACCTATTGCTTTCTAATCCGGGACGCTCAGCTGCTCCAGGAGCC
>NW_006408581.1:9233634-9245853 GCF_000296735.1 Chrysochloris asiatica | reverse complement strand
CCTTCAGTTCTGAAAAAAAAAAAAAAAAAAAAAAAATACACAAAAGAAAAAAAAACAAAACAAAAAAAACAGTGACTGATAATATATGAATGGGTAGCCAGGTGTGTACATAGGTGACAACAGGAAAAAAGATTTATTAAAAACAAAACAACTTCCATTGAGTCGATTCTGACTCACAGCAACACTGTAGGACAGAGTAGAATTGCTCCTTTGGGTTTCTTAGACTATATATCTTTATGGGAGCAGACAGGCTCATCTTTCTACCCAGAAATGGGCTCGAATTGCTGATACTGTGCTTAACAAATCAATACATAACCTATTATGATAACACAGCATATTAAATGTATCTTTGTTGTTAAGTGCCGTCAAATTGGTTCCAACTCAGAGTGACTCAGCTTAGGGTTTCCAAGGAGCCGCTGGTGAGTTTGAACTGCTGACCTTGCTGTTCAAACCAACCATTCAGTCCAGTGCTCCTAGGTACCTGTAAAGAGAATATGTGGATACAGACCCATATATAACTGTTGAAGGTACAAATACAGATAAGCTTTAGATTTAACAATACACTTTCTAAGATTGATTTTCTGGGTTATAAAAATTAAGACAAGCATCTCATGAGACAACTCAGTCAATTGACATCTGCATCCTAATTAAGTGAGTAGTGTCTTAGGTATTAAGATATTGTGAGTGGCCATCTAAAACACAACTATGAGTCTCAACATCCCAGGTGCAAAACAGCTCAAAGAAGAAACAAATCCAAAGGATCCACACCCTCATCTATCTTGAGAGCAGAGCTAATTGATGCTCAACTCCCAATATTGACTGTTCTTACTAGAATCATTGTAGTTGATCCAGAATGTTGTTCTTGTTAAATACCATTAGGACAGTTCCTACTCATAGTGACCCTATCATAGCATTGCCTTGTCCTGTGCCATCCTCACAGTTGTTACACTTGAACCCATTGTTGCTGCCTCTTTATTGTGCTAATCCATCTTCTTGGGGTCTTCCTATTTGTCACTGAACTTCCACTTTACCAAGCATGTTGTCCTTCTCCATGGACTGGTCCTTCTTGATAACATGTCTGAAATATGAAAGACAAAATCTCACCATCCTGATTTCTAAGGAGCACTCTGACTGTACTTCCAGCATAGACCTGATTTGATCTTCACACAATCCATGGCACCTTCCATATTCTTTTGTAACACCACAGCTCAAATGCATCAATTCTTCTAAAGTCTCCCCTATTCGTTGTCTAACTTTCACATGCATACGAGGCAATTGAAAATGCTATGACTAAGCAGCTCTGGTAGTGTAGTGGTTACGAATCGGGCTGTTAACCTCAGGATCAGCAGTACGAAACTACCAGCTGTTCTGGAGAATGATGAGGCTTTCTGCTCCCGTAAAGATTTACAGCCTCAGAAACCCAATACAGGGTCACTATGAGTCGAAACTGACTCAACAGCACATAACTGACAACAGGGTCAGGTACACCTTAGTCCCCAAACTGCTATCTTTGCTCTTATACACTTTAAGTAGGTCTGGTGCAACAGATTCTCCTAGTAAAATACACCATTTTATTTCTTGGCTGCTGCTTGAATGAGTGTTGATTATGGATTCAAGCAAAATGAAGTCCTTGACAACTTCAATCTTTTCTCCATTTATCATGGTATTATTTATTGGTCCAGTGTTAAGGGTTTTTGTGTTCTTTACATTGAGATGGAACCTATACTGAAGACTGTAATCTTTGTTCTTTATCAGTAATTGTTTTAAGTTTTCTTCACTTTCAACAAGCAAGGCTGTATCATCTGCATAGTTCAGGTTGTTAATTAATCTCCCTCCAATCTTCATGTCTCATTCTTCTTCATATAATCCAGCTTCTTGGATTATATGCTCAGAATAAAGAAAGATTTAGTAAGTATGGTGAGAAAATGTGCTCTGCTGCACACTTTGTTAACAGCAGTTTTAGGTTGGATTTGTTAACAGCAGTTTAGATTTGCCACAGCAGCCCTAGGCTGGAGAGTATCACAGCAGCTCTTGATCCATGGTCAAAGAAACCAAGGCCACTGGGAGAGGTGAAGCAGAGTTTCAGATTTTATTAAGCTGGCTGGCTCAGACGAGCTAATTTCTCCAGATTCTGAGTGCCAAATGGAAGGCAACACGGGTTTATATGGGGTCAGAGTTGGGGAGGGGCTAGGGTGCTGACATGTTTGAGGACAGGAGGGAAACCAGGGGGATTTGTCCTGTTTGTTAACCTGATTAACATTCTAGCTTGTCTCCTGGGTGGTGGGAGAAGGGGGATTGGTCCCATTCAGTAACCTGATTAGCATTGGCAAGGAAGAGGCAGTTAATGTTTCTACCTTTTCCTGTACACCTTTCCTGATTCTAAATCATTCAGCATCCCCTTATTCTGTTCTAAGATCTGCTTCTTTGTCTATGTACATAAAACTACAAGGAAGATCAGTTAATACCATTATTATTCAAGTTTATGTACTAGTAAAGCCAGTGATCTCAAACAGAATGAGAGAAAAATGTGAAGCCAAATGTAGATGCCTAAAAAAAATGAAAACCCATATAAATTGGAATAGTACAGACAAAGCTTCACTGAGACTATCATCCTGATACACTTTTTAAGCTTAGAACCTAGCTTATCCCTTGAGATCACGTTTTCTCAAAACAGCAGAATGTCAAACAGAAAAAAAGTATAGTACTTTAAAATTGGTGTTCTACTTAAAAAGTATTTGTATGAGATCAAAATATTAACAATTACTCAAAAGCGAAGTAGAGGTTGGTCTACCTGTGGCCCACCTGGCTTTCTTAGTCCCAGTCTTGTTCTTCCTAGAGGCCACTCAATCCTCACTCCATGATTTCAGCTTAAGGTCTCATATAGTTCTTCTCACGGAAGTTGAAATGGCTCCTAGGAAATGCCCAGAAACCCAGAAGACCCCAGAATTTGCTATGTGTTTCAGGGGCAAGAGTAGCAGAAGCCCTCGGGAGCTAGAGCAAGAAGCTCTTTGTAAAGAGCTAACCAAAGACCTGACTCGGACTACATTTGGACAGGATCAGCTAACCCAGCACCAAACAGCAGTTTTGTCAGAACTCTTCATCAGCAAAAGCTAGACAAAGCTGTTTGTCCCATGCTGCAACAGACTCTCCAGCACTCCTTTCTACTCTCTCTGGCTTTGACAGGAGGGCCACTTCGTTGGCATGGCATCCAACTGACCCCAGCATACTGGCTGTGGGCTCCAAAGGGGGCAATAACTTACTCTGGAACTTAAACACAACGGACAAATCCACCTTCATTAAAGGGGTGAGCAATTAATTTCTGATGCCAGATGGTGGTGGTAAGGAAGCGTTTGTGGAGGGAATGAAGAAGACTCATCTAGTTACAAGGAGATGATTGGGATCAAAAGTAACACTCATTCTGTGAATACTGTAAATATTAGAGTATCATCGCCATTTCAGACATTAGTGGTGGTGATACTCAAGTGTACAGATTGAATAAGGATGGTGAAAAGATAAAACCTTGGCACACACCTTTCCTAGTTTCAAACCATTCAATGTCCCCTCTTGTTCTGTTCAAATGACTGCCTCTTGGTTGATGTACATGTTCTTCATGAACACAATCAAGTGTCTAGAATACACATTCTTCACAATGTTATTCATAATTTGTTATGACCCACACAGCTTTTGTATAATCAATAAAGCACAGTAAACATTACACACACACAAAAAAAAGCAAAGTAGAGGAGCTAAGGGAACAGGAAATCTAGATTATTAGATAAAAATATATATATATATTGACAAATTTTAATAAATTTAACTAATGTCACATTATAAGTCATGTAAAAATTGTTGACTGCAAACCTAATTTACAAACCTAATTTATTGTGTAAACTTTCATCAAAAACTCAGTAAAATATTATTCAAAAGGATAACACGTGTTGTTGTTGTTAAGTGCTGTCTAGTTGATTACGACGCATAGTGACCCTGTACTGCCGACATTGCATTCAAACGGCTTTGCAGTCTGGAGCATTAACCCACAACGCCGCACCAGGACTCCATAACACGTATAGTCTGACTTAAAATGGATTCAAATCGCTATACACCACATTTAGAATTGTCCATTTTGTGTGTGTATGTGGTAAGATTTTTTTTTTTTTTAACATCTTATCATTTGTATTATGTACTGCATAAAATTTTGCAGCCTGTAATTTGCTGATGTAATTATTCTCAGTGGTAGTATTTCCAACCCCAAGATATTGATAATAAAGGCAATAATTATAAAAACAAAAATAAAAATAGTAAGTCAGAATTGACTGATGGAGTAGTCATCAAAATAGAAGTCCCTTGTAAGCCAGAGACGACTTGTAAATGTAGACCAAAAATTAAAGAAGGAAAATTGGAATAAATTTGTAAAAAGTTTTGAAGGATAAAACAACATGGTCACAGATTCAGGACCAATGCAAAATTATAGAAGGATGGGTATAATATAAAATATCATAACCCTTTATCACAGAACTTCTTAATAGTGAGTCTATAATTGTGTCTTTTTATACTAAAAAATTATAATTCAGGATTAAGATTAAAACACTAAACTTAAAAACATAAAAGAAAAATAAAACATTATGTTATAGACAAACATGTTGGTAACAGCATTGTTTATCATATCTAAAAATTTGGATGTAAATAAAGTGCCAATAAACAAAGGTATATTTGTGCAAGTGGATATTATTTAACTATTAAGAGTAATTTTAATAAGAAAATGATATTATGATCCTAAATATAAAGCTAAAGATTGAAACCATATATAAAAGTATAATCCGATAACAAGTATTGAAGAATATAAACAAATCTAGAGAGAAAATAATCAAAATACTTTTATGAAATGTCAGACTTTTGTAGTGTTACCTATTATTTTTGTTGTCCTATCTGAGTATTTATGCTTGTCAAGATTGTAAGATCTTGCTTACTTCTGTAATAAATACAGAGTCACTATGAGTCAGAACCAACTCCATGGCACCTAATAGCAACAGCATCTCCTGTTTTTGTTGCTATATGCCATTCAGTTTTGACATATAGTTAACAGTATACAAAAAAGTAAAACACTGTCCTGTCTTGTGTATTTCTCACAATTATGTTTTAGCCTATTGTTGCTGCCACTGTGTAAGTCTGTCTTATTGTGGGGTTTCCCTCTTTTTCTCAGACCCTCCACTTTACCGATCAGGATGTCCATCTCCAGGGACAGGTCCTTCCTGACAACTTGTCCAAGGTACTGGAGATGAAATCTCCCCATCTTTATTTCTACAAAACCTTCTGGTTTTATTTCTTCCAACACAGATTGGCTTGTTCTTCTGGCAGTTTATGGTATTTTCAATGTTCTTCCCTAGCGCCATAATTCAAATGCATCAATTCTTCTACAGTTTTCTTTATTCAATTTTAAATGCATATGGGGAGATAAAAAAATACCATTGATTTGGTCAGGAACACCTTAGTTTTCAAAGTGACACCTTTTTTCTTTAAAACTTTAAAGAGGTCTTTTGCAGTAGATATGTCCAATGCAGTAGGTCCTTTGATTTCTTGATTTCTGCTTCCTTGAATCTTACCTGTGGATTGAAGTTAAAGAAAATCTTTGATGATTTAAATACTTTCTTCATTAATCAGGATGTTATTTGTTGGCCCAGTTAGGAGGATTTTCATTTTCTTTACGTTACGTTCATACTGAAGGCTGTATGTAGTATTTATTCTTTCTTAATAAGTATTTCAAGTACTTTTGGCTTCCAGCAAGTAAGGTAGTGTCGTCAGCATATCACAGATTGTTAATGAATTCTTCTCAAGTCCAGATGCCACCTTCTTCTTCATATAATCCAGCTTCTCAGATTACTTCTCACCATTGCCTCTTGGTCTGTGTACGAGTTCCTCATGAACACAATAAAGTGTTCTGGAATTCCCATTCTTCACAATGCTATCCAAAGGTTGTTATGATCCACACAGTGTATTGCAGTGGTATAATCAAAAAGTACAAGTGAACATCTTTCTGATATTTTATGCTTTCAGCCAAGATTTATCTGATACCAGCAATGATATGCCTAGTTCCACATCCTCTTCTGAATCTGGCTTCCATTTTGGCAGCTTCCTTTTAATATACTTCTGTAATCATTTCTTAATTATCTTCAGCAAAAATTTGTTTGTGTGTGACATTGACGAAATTGTTTTGATGATTTTCACTTTCTGTTGGGTCACTGTTAGATTGGGTTATATTTGTGGGATGTGAATGTATGTATTGAGATACAAAATAGAGAGCTGTATTCACTTTCCAAGGGAGAAAAGGACCTTAACATCAGAGAGTAGTGTAGGCCAGGTGTTTCGGTTTTATTGTTGTTGTTTTTTAAATTATTTTAGGAGGAAAGGCAAAGGGGTGTTGCAGACAGATGGAATGGTGTTGCTGATAGACACTTACAATGTTAAGTGATGGCACCCTCTGGGCTAGCATAACAGCATACTGGAAGGTGATTTAAGATATTGTCCATCTGGGTGAGCATCACAGGTTATTAGAAGATGATTAAAGGGATTGCCTGTTGCTCAATCTCCAGGAGGTCACTTAAGGCCTATGGCCACAGAGCAGAATTTAGGGAGTTACTCACAAGTGGGGTACCAGTGTTCTCTATTCCTAATAAAAAAAGCTCAGCAAAACAGGCTAGGAAATCCTTTATCCGCAGAGCCAACAGTCATACATCCCTGCTAAACAAACTCCATTAAACTGTCTTACAACAGTTTCAACACTGCAGTTGAATCCTTTTAGTTCACCACTGGTTTTTAAGTCTTTACTGTTAACAAAAGGTCCTGTAGCCAGAGGGTTAGGGTAGTGGTCTCATTTTTGGTAACTGTTTCCTGCTGATTTCGGTCCTAGAGATGTTCCTACATGGAGGTCTGAAGATGGCTCATTAAGAGGGAGGGTCTGAAATTGAACAGTTCTAAAGATTAAGGTTGTTAAAATTTTTTGGCTTCTTAAGTGTTGCTTCGAATTTGAAATCAATCTTGGATGAAAGATATAAGAAAACGAGGGACCAAAGATTAAAATTAGGATGAGGGCAACTAGAGGACCAAGTGTTGGAGTTAACCAGCAGACTGAACACCTTATTTTAGCTTTTAAGCTCCACCAGTCAAAACCACCTGGTGTTTCTTTTCCATAATGTGTAATTGCTTTATTAAGTATGTTTTGTGAATTGATTTGGGTTTTTCCTGAATAATTAACAAGAAACAACAGTTCTCCCAGAATGGCACATACATCTGCATAGGTATAAAGCTTTATAACACTACTCTGACTAGTGAGTTATTTGTTCTTGGGACATATTGATTTGATTGGTTAATTGTGGATAAGATCATTTAATTCTATAGACAAGGTTGAGTGGAAAAAACACAGAGTTAATTAGGCCTGCAGAGCCAGTGGCTATTACAGCTAAGAATCCTATGGTTGTAAGAACTGTGATGACTTCATTGTACCTAATTTAGCCACAAGAGCACTTCCTAATAGAGGGATGGGACAGTTGGGAGTATAAGGAAAGAATGGGTAAAAACTCAATGTCCCAGCATGCACTTTCTTTAAGTTGGGAGTATAAGGAAAGAATGGGTAAAAACTCAATGTCCCAGCATGCACTTTCTTTAAGATTGCCATAGCTAACAGATTTAGTAGTAGCTTTTTGCATGAAATCATTGAGAAAAATGAGCATATGGTTTTGTGAAGTTGGTTTGGCCCTGCTCATAGTCTCAGTTGGGTCCTGATCAGAAATAGTTGTGGAGCCAGAAGGATTTTTACCACGTTCCCCTTGATTCAAGTCTTCCACATACTCTCTAGCCTTTGAACACACAGGAGTTCTTTCCTTCAGATTAGTACAGGCAGAGAAAATAATGTATATATGTCTCCATGCTAAGTTGTTGTTAAGTGCCATCAAGTCAGGTACAACACATAGCATTCCGGTATAGAATTTCTGATGAGAAACTAATGTGTTTGAACAGTTGACCTTGTTGGTGGTGCTGATCTTACAACGCCACATCAGAAGTCATTGTTGTTGTTGTTAAGTGCCATTAAGTCAGTTCCAACCCATACTGACCCTGTATAAGGTTTCCAAGGAGCAGCTGGTGAATTTGAACTATCAACCTTGTAGTTCAAACTGACTTTTTAGCCCAGTGTATTAGCCCACAGCGCCATACCAGGACTCCTAGGAGTGGGTAAAATATTCAAACTCTTAGAAGGGATTCAAATCCTACACAACACTGTCATTCCCAGAAACACTCTCTACTGGCTCTTAGTTAAGGGGATCCTCAGTCTAGTAGTTACTTCTTTTCTTGAGGGGGTTAAAGCCTTAGTTCCATGGGACAGCAGGAATCCCAGGTAGTATGCTTTTATTTAATAGATTTGGACCCTAACATTAAGAAGGAAACGTCTTTCTATCAGGAGTATTATAAACTCAGACATGTAAACAAAAGCATGCAGAAAGTATTTGTCTTGCACATAGAATAACCATGGCTTAGTCAAGGATTTTAACTGGGATTTTCCTTCCATCCCCATAACCCTACACTCAGTGGAGGACAAGTAGCCACATAAGGCAGAGGAGGTTGCTCCAGTGTCTAACATGAATACAATAGTAATGTAGCTAGCCTGTGGGCACCATCAGTTCTTCTTGAGAAAACAATAATGTCAAATATTATAATGACATGTGGAAAGATCTGGAGTTAGAAAAATAAAAAGGAAGAACACACTCAGCATTTCTCAAGCTGAGGGAACTGAAGTAAAAATTCAAGCCTCGACTTGTAATGTTGAAGGATTCTATGAGGAAATAGTGAATGACACAGAAAGCATAAAAAGAAGATAGAAGGAATATACAGAGTTCTGCACCAAAAAGAAATGATTGATGTTTAATCATTTCACGAGGTAGCATATAAACAAAACAAGGGTATACTGAAGGAAGAAGTCCAAGGTGCACTGAAATCAGTGGCAAAAAATCAAGACTCTAGGAATTGATGGAATACAAATGGAAATTTTCGGCAAGTTGATGAAACATTTTAGATATTCACTCATCTATGCCAAGAAATTTGGAAGAGAGTTACCTGTCCAGCTGACTGGAAGAGATCCATACGTGTACCCATTCCAAAAAGAGTTAGCCCAACAGAATGCAAAAATCATCAGATGATATCATTAATACTGCATGCAAGTAAAGTCTTGAAAAACATAATTCAAATATGCCTGCAGCCATTAATTGACAGGGAACTGCCAGAGGTTCAAGCAGGATTCCAACAAGGATGTGGAACTAGGGATATAATTGCTGAAATCAGATGGATCTTGACTGGAAGTAGAGAATATTAGAAAGACTCTTATCTGTGCTTTATGGACTACAAAAAGGCTTTCTCGATTGTGTGGATATTGGCAAAGTATGGACAACACCGAGGAGAATAAGTATTCAGGAACACTTAAACGTGTTCATGAGGAACCTGTACATAGACCAAGAGGCAGTTCAGACAGAACAACAGAACACTAAGTAATTTAAAATTTGGAAACGTGTGCACCAGATTGCATTCTTCCACCATACTTCTTCAATCTGTATTATGAGAACAATTCAAGAAACTGGATTATATGAAGAAAAACATGGCATCAGGATCAGAGAAAGACTCATAAACAACCTATGATATGCAGATGATACACCTTGCTAGCTGAAACTGAAGAAGACTTTATTCAAATATTTACTAATGAAGATCAAAGAACACAGTCTTTGATATGGATTGCACTTTTATGTAAAGAAAACAAAAATCTTCGCCACTTAAGTAATAAATAACATCAAAATAAATGGAGAAAAGGTTGAAGTTTCAAAGACTTCATTTTCCATTGATCAACACTTAAGGAGACAGCATTCAAGAAAGCAAATGACATTTGGCAAATCTGCTGCAAGATACCTCTTTAAAGCATTCAAGAACAAATATATAAGTTTTAGGATTAAAGTTTGCCTGACCCAAGCCATGGTATTTTTAATAACCTCATACTCAGTGAATAAAGTAGATCGTAGAAGAAATGATGTATTTGAGTTGTATGTCAGACAACATTCTACTTCAAGATATATCTTGAAATACTGTTTTTGATGGTAAAAATAATGCCATTCTTTTTCAATTGTTTTTTCCTTCGCATAGCAAACCATGTGATTGTCTGATTTAAAGTGGCCAATACCAGTCCATTTCTGCTCGCCAGTGTACCTAGAATATCTACCTTTATGAATTCTGTTTCATTTCTGATCACCTCCAATTTCCCTAGATTAATGCTCTGTACTTTCTATGTTCTGATTATTTGTGGATATTTGAAGCAATTTCTTCTCTTTTTGAGCTGTACTCCATCAGCAAGTTAAGGTCCCGGAAGCTTAGATGTAGTCATGTCGATCAAGTAAACTCTATTTTGAGGAGGCAACTCTTCTGAGTCATAATTTGAATGTCTTCCTACTTGAAGGCCTCATCTTTTAGCACTAAATCAGTCAATATTCAGTGTCTATTTACAAAGTTTTCAGTAGCTAACCATTCAGAAGTGGTCTGCCTCTCCTTCTTTCTCGTTTATCTTCATCTGAAAACTCTGCTAAAATCTATCTACCGTGGGTGATCCTGATGGTATTTAAAATACCATTGGATAGATTTCTGTATCACAGCAACACCAAACATGCACAGTATAACAAACTGACAAAGCTGTGGTGGTGAACTAGCCTCTTAATACCTTGTTTCTTCTCAGACATCTTAATGTTCTATCTCTGTGCTTTCTTTTGAAAATTTGTAATGGCAGTATTATTCCCAAAAATGTTATGTTTTTACAGAAAGTTGAGATAGCATCACAGGGTAAAGTACTTTAAAAATTCTTGAAAAAATACTGTATAGTATATGGATTTATAGATCATCATCCAAATCAAGTTATATGTAGAATAAAATTGTGGTGTTAGGACTTGGATCCAACTCATAGAAAATGATGTATGACAGAAGGAAATACTGCCTGGTCCTGTGGTATCCTTGAAATTGTTGTTACTATGGCCTTGGTGATAGAAATGATGACAGACACTGCATTATAGAATTTTACAAGACCAATGACGATGCATTGTAAATATCTTTCTTAACTAAAATGAAACTATAAACAGACCTCACTAATAGAACTACAAAGGAATAAAATTGACTACATCTGTGAGAGGAGATGGTGGGAAATCTCAATATCATCTGTCAAAACAAGGGTAGGAGCTGAGGGTAAAACAGACTATCACTTGCTTCTATGCAAGTACATGCAGAAGCGGAATAAAATTAAAACAAGTCCACAAGAGATAATATATGTTCTTTAATATACACCACCTGAACTTAGAGACTGCCTCAAGAAAAATTTGATCAATTAGACACTAATTACCAAAGACAGAAAAGGAAGCAAGCAAAAGGTCATTAAAAATACAGGATAGAGCTAGTTTCTAAGGATCATGTCTGTGAGTCAGGATCCCATTCCCCACCCACTCCCCCATCCAGAGACAATGGTTCTGATGGGATGGAGCCTGAAGGCGTCATCAAGAGTAACTGGAATGAAATTGTTGACAGCTTCGATGAGGTGAACTTCTCTGAGAACCTGCTCCATGGTATCTGTATCTATGATTTTGAGAAGCCCTCTGCCATCAAGCAGTGAGCCATTTTTCCTTGTATCGAGGGTTAAGATGTGATAGCTCAAGCTCAATCTGGGCCTGGGAAAACAGTCACTTTTGCCATACCAATTCTGCAGCAGATTGAATTAAATCAAAAGACCACTTAGGCCTTGGTCCTGGCTCCCACTTGAGCATTGGCCCAGTAGATACAGAAAGTGGTAATGGCATTAGTAGAGTACATGGTTGCCTCCTGCCATGCCTGCACTGGGGGCACCAATGTGCAAGCTGAAGTGCAGTAGCTCCAGAGGGAGGCTGCTTAATCAGCATGGATACTCTGGGTCTTGTGTCTGATATGTATAATTGCAGATACTTGTCTCCCAAATACATCAAGATGTTTGTACTTGATGAAGTTGATGAAATGTTAAGTCATGGATTCAAGGACTAGACCTACAACATATTCCCCAAACTCAACAGCAACACCTAGGTAGTTTTTCTGTCAGTTACATTGTCTTCTGATGTAGAGGTGACCAAGAAGTTCATAAGTGACTCCATTCGGATTCTTGTCAAGAAAGAATTGACCCTGGAG
>NW_006408581.1:9221967-9232352 GCF_000296735.1 Chrysochloris asiatica | reverse complement strand
TCTCTGTCAATGTATGATTGTAGCCATTTCTGTATTACCTTGAGCAAAACTTTACTCGCTTGAGATATCAAAGAGATTGTCCAATGATTTCCACATTCCGTTGGGTCACCTCTCTTTGGAATGGGCACAAATATGGATCTCTTCCAATCAGTTGGCACTATGTGATTTGTATAAAACCTTGACCATCACCCAGGCAGTCATCTTCATTAACACCCAGAAGAAGGCTGATTGGCTCACTGAGAAGATGCATGCCTGAGATTTCATTTTTTCAGCCATGAATGAAGATATGGACCAAAAGGAACAAGGTGTGATAAGTTCTGGTTCTAGCAGAGTGCTGATTACCACTGACCTACTGGCCAAAAGAGGCATTGATGTACAATAGATTTCATTAGTCATCAACTATGACCTTCCTACCAACCGGGATAACTATATACACCGAGCCAGCCATAAGGGTGTGGTTATTAACATGGTAACAGAAAAAAGAGGACTGACTCTTTGAGACATCAAGACCTTCTTCAACACCTCCATTGAGGAAATGCCTCTCTATGTTGCTGACCTCATTTGAATGGTGTTTTCTATCTTGCTACCTAGTCCTGACCAGGGTTCAGTGTTGGGGGGTTGAGAGGAACAGTAGGAGTAGGGAGGGAAGAGGGAGGTCCAGGGATGAACATTTTGTCCTTTTTTTTTTTTCCTTTGAATAAATGTCACTATTTGAGGCAAAAGAAGGAACCATGAACATTTTAGACACTCTTTTTTGGGGGGCAGGCTCTTGCCCCAGGCACCATCTCTTCTCCCAAAGATACACTAATCCATTTCCCTAAACTAGTCACCTCCAGCCCAGAGGCTCTCCCTACTCCAGCCACATTCTTCTGAAGATGATTCAGTGGGCTGTGTCTTCAATCCCATTTGCTAGACCAGATCTGGAGGGAGGACCCTTAAGTGTGGTGGCCCAGGGAATTCTTAGGTTGGGGAACAGGGTGGAGAAAACGGTAGCCATTTTTACCTTGTTTTGTATAGTATTTATTGATTCAGAAACAAACACAAAATTCTGAATAAAATGTCTTGAAACTGCAAAAAAAAAAAAGAAAAGAAATGGATATCAGAAGAGACTCTGAAACTTGCTCAGTACAGAGGCTAAAGTTAATGGAAGAAATTAGAGTATAAACAAGCTGAACAGAAGATTTCAAAAGCAGCTCCAAAAGACAAATTCAAGTATTACAATGAAATGTGGAAAGAGCTGGAATTAGAAAACCAAAATGGAAGAACATGCTAAGTATTGCGACTACTGCAGGAATTGAGTAAAAATTCAAGCCCCAAGTTGCAACATTGAATAATTCTATGGGAAAATATTGAATGGTGCAAAAATCATCAAAAGAAGAGGGAAGAAATACACAGACTCACTTTAACAATAAGAAATGGTCAATATTCAGCCATTTCAAGAAGTTGTATATGCTCAAGTTCCAATGATACTGAAAGAAGTCCACCCTGCACTGAAGGTGTTGGTGAGAAGAAACTAGGCTCCAGGAATCGATGGGATATAAACTGAAACCTTTCAACAAACTGATGCAACACTTGAGGCACTCATCAATGCCAAGATATTTGAAAGACAGATATCTGGCCAACCAATTGGAAGAAATTCATATTTGTGCTCATTCATAGAAAGGTGATCCAACAGAATGCAGAAATCATCCAACAATAACATTCATAGTGCATACAAATAAAACAGTTTAGGACAACTAAAACACTTTGCAATTGTACACCTCCAGAGAACTGGCAGAATTCAAGTCAGATTCATAAGAGGACTTGGATTAATCGATTTCATTGCTGATATCAGATGACTCTTGGCTGAAAGCAGAAAATACCAAAAAGATGTGTACTTGTGCTGTATTGACTATGCACATTTTTCCACCGTATGGATGATGACATTTCTAAGCAGAATGGATATTCCAGAGCATTTAATTGTGCTTATGAGGATTCTGTACATAGACCAAGAGACAGTCATTAGAACAAAACAAAAGGCTACTGAATGGTTTAAATTCAGGAAAGGTGTGCCCCAGTGCCATATCCTATCACCATCCCTATTCAAAAGGTATGTGAGCAAATAATCCAGCCAGCTAGATTTCATTTAGAAGAACATGGCATCAAGATTGGAGAGAGACTCATTAACTACATTCAATACATAGATGATACAACCTTGCTTGCTGAATGTGAAGAGGACTTACAATACACACTGGACTGCCAACCACGTGTTCCCTGGTTTGAGCCTAGCAGCCACTCTGTGGGAGAAATATGAGACTTTCTGTTCCCGTAAAGAAGTAAAGCTTCGTAAAGCCTCAGAAACTCTATCTATACAAGCTTTCTATTCATTGGAACCACCTTCATAGCACTCAATAACAACTACAAGGGAGAATACTAGAGAGAAGCCCCAGAGCCAGGGAAAAAAAATCAACAAACAAAAATAACAGATAAAATCCTTGTGTTCGTTCAATAAATATGAATAATTGCTCAGCTCAAAAAGCTTACATGCTAAGTATGTGTGAGACAATTAACAGAAAAAATATAATAATACCAAAATTAAAATATCATTTAAGTGAATGTTTCTCTGTAATTAACATCAAAGGAAAAAAAATTAAGTTCTTGATGACTCCATTTGCTTTATATCCTATTATTGTATGAAATTGTCTCCCAAGTACATCAATTATACTTACCGCCAACCTTACTTTAAATATAAAGTTACTTTAAAACACAACCTTACTTTTAATATAAAGTTTTACTCTCAAATAATGATATCATTTCCCAAGTTTTTCTACTCTTAAAAATTACCACAAGCACAAGAAGAAATACCTCTGGATTTCATCAAGTATTTGAAATATTGAGACACTCAAATATGTTGCTAAAGATGTATTATGGTAAGATAAACGGAACAGCAGTATCATTCTGGCCTTGTTTTTGAGTGTTAAAACTGAACATTTAACTTACACAGCCAAAGCTTCAAGCAGGATGCCAACTTAACAAGCGTTATTGCTACTGTTTTTTGTTGTGTTTTTTTTTTTTTTTTCAAGAATAGAAATACAATGGATGAAAAATCTAACTCACAATGGCTTTCAATAAATTTTAGCTTTCTTGTAAAATGTGTTCTCTGGAGGCATCTTAGTCAGTTTAAATTATAATAGTTTGACTGCTGACTATTACTGCAGCAACTTTTAGAACTATTATGTGTTGCTAAAAATTGGCTATGAGTCAGATTCTCTGCAAAGGGCCTTCTGAATGTCCTATCTGTTTTTGTCATCTAGTCCAAACCTAAAATGAAATAAACATGCATGCATTTTACTGGCTGTATCCAGCTTAAAACAACACAAAATTAAAGGAAAAAACAACTCTACTTTGTTAAAAAGAAGTACAAGCAAAAGAAAAATATGCTTTTATAAAAAAAGCAGTTTTCAAGAATAGCTAGCATTTTACATTACCTTGTGAAAAGTGTTCTGATTAGCGTTGACCTTCCTTTTCACATGGTGAGAATTGTGAGAGCCAGGTAGGAAATGAAGTCTCAAAGGTAAAGTAACAGGTCAGTAAAGTCAAGCATTTAATCAGATAATGGAAGCCTATGTCATTAATAAATGTGTCATTTGCTTCAATAAAGGCATGACTTTAAGAAATCAAATCAGTCTGGTAATGACCTGAATAACTCCCACTCCTCAACCCCACAAACTCGTCCCTGATCATCTGCACCTTTTAATGTCTTCTTCCTCTGAACTCTCATAACACGTATTGTCTCTATTCCTCAATTTGAGTTTAAAACATAAAGCCTAATATATTGCTTTGTGTGTACTTTACCTATGCTTTGTCTAACCAGATTGTAAGACTCTTAAGAGCTAAAATATTTCTTATTAGTAAGTTTCAAGAAAAGGGAGGTTTCTAAGGTGCCAAATAGCATTGTTATTACCTAATGAAGCTAAGCACTCTACTGCAAGTTTGGTTTGAACCACAAGGTTGGAAGTTCAAATTTACCAGTTGCTCCTCGGAGACACTATACAGGATTGCTATGAGTCAAAACCCACTGGATGGCACTTAACAACAACAACAATGAAGCTAAGGAGTTCTGGTGTGGCACTGTAGGATAAACGCTGGACCACAAAGTCAGTTTGAAGGACAATGACATTAGTTCAAATTCACCCATCGCTCCTCAGGAACCCTATGCTGGGTCACTATGATTCAGAACCAACTCATCAGCACTTAACAGAGACAATGAAGCTAAATTATTATTATGATCAAAGAGACATTAAAGTAGACATAAGAAAATATGTCATTAAAATGTATCTACCTACAGTAATACATAAGGAGCTCTGGTAGTGTAGTGGTTACGAATCGGGCTGCGAACCTTAAGGTCAGCAGTTCGAAACTACCAGCCGCTCCGCGGGAGAAAGATGAGGCTTTCTACTCCCGTAAAGATTTACACCCTTGGAAACACTGTACAGGGTCGCTATGGGTCGGAACCGACTCGATGGCACTTCACAACAACAACATAGTAATACATACTACATATTTTTATCAATTGATTGATGATTTTGCCTAGTTGTTGTTAGTGTAAATACTTACAAGTGAATGAATGAAATTCTTAACAATTTCACTTTTAACATTATTAATGTCTAAACCAAAAAGTCCTGGTATGGCGCTGTGGGTTAATGCACCAAGACTGCAAATCCATTTGAACTTCAAGGTCAGTGGTTCAAGCTCACCAGCTTCTCCTGGGAAACCCTATACAGGGTTGCTATGGGTCAGAATCAACTTGATGGCACATCACAACAACAACAAGGCCAAAAAAAATCTTCAGTTTTCTTTGTTCTCATTGAGTCACATGCTGGTGTGTGGGTCCTATTGTCTCCCGAAACTAAAAAAAAAAAAAAAAAAAAAAAAAATTGTTTTCTTCCTAATTTTTAATTTAGATTTGAATCCTTTAGATTCCTTAATGAGTTTCTTTTTATTCATAGTTTTGGTTCAATCTTACTGGCACACACCAGTTAAGTTAACTTTCATCTGGCTTAACATTCCTTAAAGTACTTGATATACAACAGGGAAGAAAAGAGGCTATTTCTGTTCTTATGGAGATTATCTTTTGTTGTTGTTAAGTTGCTATTAAGTGTCTTTAATTAGTTCTGACTCAAAGCAACTTAATACAGAGTTTCCTGGGAGCACCTGCTGTGTTTGAAAAGCTGAACTTATGGTTCAAGGGGAACTTATGGTCCAGTTCTTATCCTATAGTGCCAGGGGAGATAAAGTAAACAGTAAGTGGTGATAAAATTAATAAGAAAATTTTATAGTAACATTTCTGACAATAAATGATGCCAAAAAGGTTTAAAATGTGTTCAGAATAAGGAAATTTGGGAGATCTCCTTAGTGAAGGGTCCAATTTCAAGTAGGGTGATAAGCATAGAACTCATTGAAAGAGTGGCATCTGAGGAAAGATTGTAAGGAAGTGGAGGTTCATTCATGTAGATATCAAAGTTTTGTGTCAAGGAATCCTTAAATTTGTTTAAAAGCCCTAAGCAAACCAAATAAAGCCTGTTGGCAACTATGATTTCAACTCATAGTGACACAATAGGAAAGAATAGAATTGTCCCATCAGGTTACCAAGACTGTAATGAAAATAGACAGGTACAGCTCTTTCATGTAGCGCAGAACAACTGGAAGGGTTCAAAGAACCTTTAGGATAGCAGAGGAGAAGCTCAATCACTTCATCACCTGGTTTCATTAAAGAACAATAAGGAAGCCATTTAGCAGGTAACAGTGTCAGAAATAAATGGACCAATAAACAACGTCATGATGAATGGAGAAAAGGTGGAAGTGGTCAAAGCCTTCATTGTATTTGGATCCATAATCAACATTCATGGATGCAGCAGTCAAGAAATCAAACAATTTACTGCCTTAGGCAAATCTGCTGTAACAGACTAGTTTGAAGTGTTCAAGAGAAAAATATCAGTTAGAGGACTAAAGTGCACCTGACCTAAGCTTCATGTACATGTGAAAGTTGAACACTGAACAAGGAAGACTGTAGAAGAATTAATGCATTTGAGTTATGGTGCTGAAGAAGAATATTAAAAGTTATCATGTACTGCCAAAAAAACACAACAACAACCAAATAAATCTCTGTTGGAAACAGATTGTTCCTTAGAATTGAGGATGGCAAGACTATGTCTTCCATACTTTGGACATTTTATCAGAATAGATCCTTCTTGAGAAGGACATCATGCTTGGTAAAATGGAGCATCAGGGAAAAAGAAGACCACTGACAAGATGGACTGACATGGGGGCATCAGTAATGGACTCAAACGTAACAATTGTGAGAATGGTGTAGGACCCGGTGTTGTTGCAGTCTGTGTTCCATATGGTTGCTGTGAGTCAGAACCTACTCAAAATCATCTACAATAACAGTGTCAGGAAACTAGGCTATACTGGTTGTGGTGGTTATGTGCCATGGAGTCAGTTCCGACTCATAGCAACCCTGTACAGGGTTTCCGAGGCTGTAAATCTTTAGGGGAGTAGAAAACCTCATCTTTCTCCCGCGGAACAGCTGGTAGATTCGAATTGCTGACTTTGTGGTTCGCAGCCGGATTTGTAACCACTACTCTACTAGAGCTCCTTGGGCTATACTGAGAGAGTTTAATTGATATGTCAAGTGTTCCCATATGTGATTAAGACTGACCAAATTTAAAATAATAGTGAAAACTTTAATAGCTTATTGTGATAGTATAATGAAGAGAAACCTGGAGAGAGGATCTTGGCTTCCTCCCCAACTTTCCCAAGCAATGACTGAAAGTTTACTGGATCAATCCAAATGTGGAGAGCCATCTAATTGCTGAAGGAACCCTACACAAAAGACTCTTGCAGATTTATGTTCCCAGATATAGTTAATTATGAGAAGGGCTAGTGGTAGAAAAGTAGTGAGTTCTATGAAAAGGTATGGAAAAGTGCCTTCAATCCTGGCCCCCACCACCCCACCATGAAACATATTGGCTAAAAACTTGATAAATTGCCTAAATCTGGATCTGAAAAATCACACATAGATTTTAACCAAGCTTGCCGGCTGCTCCTCAGAAATCCTATGTAGGTTCACTATAGGTCTAAACTGAACTCAATGACCCTTAACAACAACAACAATATCAAAGACTTCTTAAGAAAATTAAGAAAGATATAGATATGGAAAGTGAATCAGAGCATATAGGACCTTTTGTTGTTGTTGGTTGTTGCCATTGAGTTGGTTCTAATTCATAGTTACCCTGCTTAGTGATTCTGAGGTTGTAAAACTTTGTGGGAACAGAAAGCATCTTTATCTATCATAGAGTACTTGGTGAACACAAACTGCTGACCTTATAGTTCAAAGTCTAGTGCTTACCCTACAGAGCCACAGTTCTCCCTAGAGCCTTTTAAGCACATTCTGAAGATGTTAACTTTTCTGGGACACATGGGAAACCATTCTGAGTGACTTGAGGAACCATTATATGGTAATATATGGCTGAGATGATGTGTCAGACAATATCATTTGGAAAATGTAAGAGGGTAAACAAACAGAGAAGTTAGGATATTGGAAAATTAATTAGATAGATATTGAAAGTATCAAAAATTGTGAAAGTAGTATCAAAATAAGTGAGGGTGAGGCAATCCTTAACATCTGGGAGGTATGTATGTGGGAATGACCCGGGAGTTTATAGATGTCTGAATTTGTGGAGGGACATTTTGTGGAAGTTCATGGAAAACATTTGTTGGGTGATTGACATTAAATGTAAGCTTCCGGTTTTTAAGGGGGGAGAAGGGAGATGATATTTCAGGTAGCTGTGAGAAAACTGATTCAGTCTCCACACCCAGTTTTAGAAGGTTCTCCAGGAGGGTAAAGTCAGGCAGGATACCTTTTGATTTTCTTCAAGCATTTTTGGATCAATAAAACTAGATATTATCACAGTAATTCTAAAGTATTGCTGTCATCAGCAGATGGCTGATGGCTGCACATGAAGTACATTTATTGGGAATTGAGTGGTTTCCAGCATGGAAGGGGAGAATTCTTCTGCTGACCCATCATATAAGGTTATTTATTAGGCTCTCATAACCTTGTTTGGCATTGTCAGCAGAGGGTTCTGCTTCTTTCTGTCAGTTGGTGTCTTTCTTTATTCAATACAGTTGTTTTCAATAGCTGGTTATTAGGAGTCTCGATGTAGTGCTTAAGGATAATGCACTGGATTGCCCGGTTGGTTTGAACTGCAAGGTCAGCGGTCAAGATCACCAGCCATTCCTGAAAAACCCTTTACAGGGCTTCTATGAGTCAGAACAAACTCAATGGCACTTAACAAGAACAACAAGGTCACTATAAGTAAACAACAACAAAAAAAAAAACAAGCAAACCCATTGTCATCAAATCAATTGTGATTCACAGAAATCTTATAAGAAACAGAAAACTGTCCCATAATATTTCTAACACAGTACTGCATTAGACAAATCTGCTACACAAGACCTTTTTAAACTGTTGAAGAGTAAAAGTGTCAGCTTGAGGACTAAGGTGCGCCTGACCCAAGCCATGGTATTTTCAGTAATCTCATATACATTCAAAAGCTGAGTAGTGAATAAGGAAGACATCAGAAAAATTGATGCTTTTGAGTTATGGTACTGGAGGAGAATATTGAAAGTGCCATGGGCTGCCAAAAGAATCAACAGATCTGTATTGGAAGAAGTACAGCCAGAGTGCTCCTTGGAGGCCAAGATGGCCAAACTCCGTCTCTCATACTTTAGACATAGTGTCAGGAGGTACCAGTCACTGGAGAAGGTGGAGGGTCAGAGAAAAAGAGGAAGACCCTCAACAAGATGGATTGGCAAAGTGGCAGCATCAATGGACTCAAGTGTGGTAACAATAGTGAGGTTGGCCCAGGACCGGGCAATGTTTCACTCTGTTGTGCTTAAGGTCACTATGAGTCGCTACCCACTCGATGGTACCTAACAACAACAACAACAACAATCTCTATGAAAGCATATTGCAGTATCTTTCTCCTGCTAAGCTGCTGGTGGGTTCAAACTGCCAACTTTTGGATTAGCAGTCTCTTATTTAACTTCTGTGCTACTGGGATTACCTTGTTGTTGTTCTTAAGTGCCATCGATTCATTCTGACCCCTGGCAACACTGTATAGGGCTTCCTAGGAGTGGCTGGTGAGCCTGAACTGCCGAGCTTGCAGTTCAAACCAACCTTGCAGTCCAGTACATTAACCATACCAGAATTGCTTTGGGAAGGGTAAAAGTCACTGAGGTAGGTTTTCTGGCCAGGCACGGAAGAACTGCACTTTATGTCAGATCACATTCCATTGTCCAGAAGGACATATGAGGACCTATCTGAGATAATGTTTATGCCCTGATATAATGATTTGCACTGGAAAATCTGTTAGAATCCTTTGAATTCTGACTTATAGTGATCTTGGCTATATAACTGAATGAGTTTAGATAAGAAAGGTCATTTAAACAGTCCAAGTAGTTCATTCAAGGAAAAGAATAATCAAGGCAAGAAATAAGTGAAAAGTGTTTCTATTTTAAAAATATCTAATTGTAACAAACTAAAGCAGATTCAGATCAATTCTATGATTTCAATAACAAGGGAGTATCTAATTTATGCATGGATGGTTCATTAGATCCTAGAAACAGTGAAAATAGCTGAATTGACTATTGTTAGGGAAGTTTTTAAGGAGCTCTGGTAGCATAGTGGTTACGAATTGGGCTGCGAACCTTAAGGTCAGCAGTTCGAGACAATCAGCTGTTCTGCAGAAGAAAGATGAGGCTTTCTGCTCCCATAAAGATTTCCAGCCTTGGAAAGGACCCTGCTCAGGGTTGCTATGGTCGGAACCGACTCCACGGCACATAACAACAACAACAACAGGCAAGTTTTTAAGTTGATCTCATTGTTTAGAGATGATCTCCGGATTCAGGTTTGTTCTTTGTAAATTTGTAGACTCATACTGAAGATATCTCTGATGTGAATGCAACAGCTCTCACCAAAGCAAAAGGTTAACTGTTCTTCCATCAATGTACTTTCAATTAAATTATTTTGCATTTTAGAAATAAGCAGGTGGTAAAATCTCTTCATAGCCTCCAGAAATCAATCAAGAAGGTCAGCCTTGAAAAGTGCACAATTATATTGAATGTATTGACATCTAAGAAAGAATAATGATGAAATAATGAAAGATATAACAATTAGATTGGTGAAGGCAGAGGAAGTTAATAGCAAGTGTATTGTGATAATGGAGATAATTCAATAGCAACTCTTTTTACATCTGAAAAATTATATCATCTTTATAATAATTAAATTATCTATATGCATTATTCTTACACATTTATATCTCTACATATAGATATATGTG
>NW_006408581.1:9213792-9221426 GCF_000296735.1 Chrysochloris asiatica | reverse complement strand
CTTTACTATATTACACTACACTACACTACACTACACTACACTACACTACACTATACTATACTATACTATACTATACTATACTATACTATACTATAGAGTCCTACCTAGTGTGGTACGGTGGGATAAAGTACTGAATCACAAGGTCGATTTCAATCAAAAGTTAGGTACCTCAGACTCACTAATTACTCACTGAAAACCCTACATAGGGTCACTAAGAGATGGAAATGACTCCATGACACTTAACAACAGCACATAGACATATTGTTTCACATTTGATGATATCATATGCCTGCTCTTACTAAAACAGACAGTTCTAACTGTATTTACTTTGATTTAATATTTTCACCAAACTGTGTTTTCTATTATTGTTGTTGCTGTTGTTTCGTTCCATTGAGTCGGTCTGACTCATACGGACCCTGTATAAGGTTTCCCAGAACAACTGATGGATTTAACTTATGGTGAGTAGTCTAGTGTTAATCTTACAGTGCCACCATCTTGCAAAAGACTATCATGTGATCTCCAGCATAATTTCCATCACCAAGGCCATGTTTTCTAACGACTGATCCTTCCTCTTTGTTTTCAACCTTTGCATTCCAATCAGTAATTATCAGTATATGTAGATTGAATCTTTCATCAATTTAAGACTGAAGAAGTTAGTAGAATTTTTCAATTTCATCATCACTAGCTTTAATGATTGGTGTGTATATTTGAATCATAGTGGTATTAACTGGTCTTCCTTGTAGGTATGTGGATCTCATCCTATCTCAGACAGCATTATACTTCATAGCTGACCTTGAAATGTTCTTTTTGATGAATGCAACGACATTCTTCTTCAATTGGTCACTCCTGGCATAGTAAACCATGTGATTTTCAGATTCAGAATGGCAAATACCAGTCCATTTCAGCTCACTAATAGCTAAGATATCTATGTATATGCTTTCCATTTCATTTTTTCAATTTCCAATTTTCCTAACTTCTACTTTCCATTTTCTGTATTCTGATTACTAATGGATGTTTACAGCTGTTTCTCTTCATTTTGAGTTGTGGTCCACCGGCAATCGATGGTCCCGAAGGATTTACTCCATTCGCATCATCACAGTCAACTTTCCTTGGTGAGGTAATTCTTCCTTAGTGGCATTTTGAGTGCCTTCAAACTGAGGGATTTATCTTCCAGTACTAGATCTGACAATATTCTGGTGCTTTTCATCGTGTTTCAATATTCAATATTCTCATGGCACTTGACAGTTTTCTACTTCTATTCATAAGGTTTTCAGTGACTCAGTATTTGCTTGCAGTCTATCTCTCCTTCCTCCTAGTCTGTCTTCTTCTGGAAGCTCACCTGAAATCTCTCCATCATGGGTGAACTTACTGAAATTAAAATACCACCCCTTGTCTGTCAGTTTGTCTTACTGTGGTAGCTTGTACATTGCTGTGTAAACTATGCTACAGGTGGAAGCCCTATACATGGTCACGATGAGTTGGAACTAAGTTGATGGCACTTAACAATATGGAGAGAGAAATGTAGATATTAGTTTTGTTAGGTAACTTTAAGTCAATTCCAACTCACAGATGCTCTATATGTTGTTGTTGTTGTTAAGTGTCATCGAGTCGGTTCCGACCCATAGCGACGCTGTACAGGGTTTCCGAGGGTGTAAATCTTTACGGGAGTAGGAAGCCTCATCTTTCTCCCGCGGAGCGGCTGGTAGTTTCGAACAGCTGACCTTAAGGTTCGCAGCCCAATTCGTAACCACTACGCTACCAGAACTCCTTATATACAACAGAGCAAAACGGTGGCATGTCCAATGCCATTATAGCAATCATTGCTACACTTGTGCCTAATATTGTTGCAAATTGAACTTTATATATGAAATTTCAATAATTACCTGAGACTTTTAACTTTGCTATATTATGAAATATATTTTGCTAAACCAAATCATTAATTAATGCATAGGTATAAATAATACATATAACACTCAGAATGTGTCTAATATTTGTATAAAATCATTTTGAATATATATAAGCCCAAAACCCTTAGGGTTGTACAGTTCAACAAACTTGACAGAGTTTCAGTTTGCATGCTACATTTTTTTTTAAAAGATGCTTGAGAAAGAAAGACAAAGTAATAAATATAAGCATTTAAATTAATTTCTTATTTTAAAATTTTAATTCTACCAATTTGCATCCTGACTTATCCTTTAACATCATTTACATAACTATGTTGTCTTTATAACACTGCTGTGATTTTTACAGCTTATTCTAATTTTATGTCTATTTTATGTACAAACTTAAATAGATGTTTATCTTTTCATTTTGTCAAATACTTGTTATCTGATCTTTATGAATTAAGAGCAACTATGGTATTAGATCATATTATGCTTCTCGTATGTGCACATGTCATCTGTCAGTTTGTCACGCTATAGTGAGTTGTGTGTTGCTAACATGCTAGAAGCTATGCCACTGGTATTTTAAATACCCAGGGTCACCTGTGGTAGACAGGTGTAATCTGAGCTTGCAGACTAATACACACTAGGAAAAAGGAGAAGTGGAATACTTATGAATATCTAGCCACTGAAAACCTTCTGAACAGTAATGGAACACTGTCAGATAGCACCAGGATGTTGAACATTAAAACATGAATAGCACCAGAATATTGTCAGATATGGTTCCAGAAGATGAGATCATCCATCAGGTTGTAAGACATTCAAAGTACAACTGTGAAAGATCCACTTCCTAAAATTAGAAATGACCATGATGACATCAATGGGGTAAGGCTTTGGGAATTTTCATTTGCTTATGGGCCACAACTCAAGATGAGAGGAAACATCACTAAGCATCCACTACTAATCAGAACTTGAAATGTATGAAGTATCAATATAGGACAATTAGAAGCTATCAAAAATGAAGTGGAACACATAAAGATCAATATCCTAGGTAATATTGGGTGGAAACAGACTGATATTGGCCATTTTGAATCTGATAGTCATGTTTTACTATACAGAGAATGACCAACTGAAGAGGAATGTAATTGCATTCATCATCAAAAAGAACATTTGAGATCTATCTTGAAGTATAATGCAGTCTGTAACAGAACAATATATCCACACCCACAAGGAAGATCATGCTTCCTCAGTCATATCTGAGTGCCTTCTAACTTGAGGTGCTCATCTTCTGGCACTGTATCTGACATTATTCTGGTGCTATTCATAATGTTTCAATATTCAGTATTCTGGTGCTATCCAGAATACTCCTGGATCCAGGAGACATAGAGTTATGATGAAAAGCAGTGTGAGAGAAACAAGAGCCAATAGAGGCAGCAGAAGCTAGGAAACTGCATGAGACAGAAAGGTGGGCTTCCCAGCCCATAGAGCCTGAATGTCCCTTAGGACTTACCAGTGGAACTGAAAACAATTTATAACACTTACCCAAGACAGCAAAGGCTCAGCAGGAAACTAACAGACCAGGGTACAGAGAGAGGCATATCAGCAGGCACTACCTACAAGAGACTTTCCTGATTGAAGAACTGTATCATGAGTCATTTATGATCCTGCATTGCAATCTATTACTTCCCTAACAAATCCTAAAATTGTGAGTATTGCCTGTGATTTCTATGTGGTCATTACAATGTATTATTGAACCCAGTAGAGGAGTAGAGAATTTTATGAGAGGAACAGTTTGCAACAGTACTGGTAAAAAAGATTAAGGATGAAGACATGTCAGACTTTTACCTCACAGGAATCAGCCTTATCCTTGATCTTGATCCCTCTCCTCTTTGTGAAGTTAGAGACCACAGTCACACCATTTCTACACGTATGTTGTAATCCATACTAAATTAAGACAAAATGACTCTTTAAAGTTAAGAACAATATGACTGTAAGGAAGGTGAAAAATAACAAATCAATTCCTGTATTGCTAAAATGGAGTCCTGGTATGGCACTGTAGGATAAGTGGTGGACTGTTAAGCACAAGGTCAGTGGTTCAAACCCACCAGAAACTCCCTGAAAACTTTGTACAGGTTTTCTATAACATGGAACTGACTTGGAGGCATTTAACAAAATTAAACATTGGCAATATGGCAGTAATTTATAAAATGGTTTTAGAAAATGTGATTGGATATACTTAAAACTGGACACTATTTCCCTATTACACATAATGTAACACAAAGTGAGGAAAAAGTTGAAAACTGTGCTTATTTTTCTGATTTCAGTAATAGCAGCATTGATAGTGGCTTTGATGCTGCGTGTGTAGCAACATTTGAATGATGCTCTGGTTTGAGTATTATAAGTTAAGCATTTGTAAGATTGAGAATAAATGCAAGCTTAATACCAAATAGATTTGTTGCTTTTTAGCTTACTGGAAATAAACACACTGAATATTCTTAATATTTAGATATTTTTGTCTACTATAGATTAGCTGTATTTGTTTTCTCTTTAAATTGATAGCTTACCTGCTTTGTAAATATAAATAGTTATTGACTTGAAATACCCTAACAGTTTTAAAGACTTACTGGTGGCTTATAGAGGGCTTTATTGATCAGCACTATAGTGACAGCTGGCTACAAAGTGACACACCCCTGTCGGTGAAATAATTAATGTGCACTGAAGCAAATTGACAAAACTACAGGTTGGAGATGTTAAGAAGGAAAAAATATATATATATCCACATCCCTTGCCTGAAGAAACTTTAGTAAATTAGGCTAGGTTTTCAAATTCTAAAAGATTTACTGCAAGCTTAGTATAATCTCTCAGACTCACAAAATTCAGTGAAAAGTTATTTTTCTTTCCAAGATACCTTGAATTGATTGAATAAAATATAACCACAATATCTTAATGTCATATTCTAGAATTTTGTTGATCTTCAACCTTATAGAATAGAGATGGAAAACTTTTAACTTCTTTTCTCATCTTTGCGTTTGAAAACTTTAAGAAGTCTTTTGCAACAGATTTGCTCAATGCAATACATCCTTGTGTTTCTTGACTTCTGTTTCCATGGCCCTTGATTGTGAATCAAATAAAATGAAATTCTTGACAACTTCAATCCTTTCCCCATTTATTTCACAGTTTATTGGTCCAGTTTTGAGTATTTTTATTTTCTTTATATTGAGGTGTATTCCAGAATGAAGGGTATAGCCTTTGATCTTCATCAGTAAAAGTTTTAAGTCCTTTTTGCTTTTAGCAAGCAAGGTTGTGTTGCATGCATACTAAAGACTACTAGGAGTCTTCCTCTAATTCTGATTCCACTTTCTTCTTCACATAGTCAAGCTTCTCAAATTACTTGCTGAACATACAGATTGAAAAACTATGATAAAGTGTACCACTTACATACACAAATTTCCTGATTTTAAACCACACAGTATGACCTTTTTCTGTTTGTAGAACTGCCTCTTTGTTTTTGTACTGATTCTACATGAGCACTCCCATTAGTCACAGTTATCCTTAGCACATTCAATAATACACAGATAAATAAACATCTTTCTTGCATCTTCTGTTTTTAGACTACATTCATATAATATCAGCAATGACATCCCTCATTTCAAGTCATCTTCTGACTTCTACTTGGATTTCTGGCAGTTTTTTTCAATGTACTGCCACAACCATAGTTTAATTATCTTCAGCAAAACATTTGCTGTAATTAATATTTAGATCATTTCCAAATTCACTTATATCACCTTTCTTTAAAATGGGCAAAAATATGGATCGCTTCCTGGTGGCAGATTTGGATAAACATTGGGCTGCGAACTGCAAGGTTGATGGTTCAAAATCCAAACTGATCTACAGAAGAAAGGTGAGGCTGTTGGCTTCCATAAAGATTTACAGTCTCAGAAAACATACATAGCAGTTCCACTCTTTCTAATATGATCATTATGAGTCAGACTCAGTTACATGGCAATGGGATGGAGTTTGGGTTGGTCTAGTCATTTGGCCAGGTTTTCCAAATATCTAGACAGAAGAAGAGTTCTTCCAACATTTTATTCATTTGTTGAAACATATAAATTGATATTCTGTCAACTCCTGAAGTCATATTTCTCACCAATGCCTTCAGTTCAGTATGAAATTCTTCTTCCAATATCATCAATTTATGATCATATGCCACTTCCTGAAATAGGTGAACACTGGAACACTTACTGGGTCTATTTCTTTAATGTCACCTCGATGCTTCCTGCATTAGTCAATATTTTGCCCTTGTTGCTGCTGTGTTAGGTACTGTAGAGTTGGATCTCTCTCTTAGCAGTTCTATGCAGAAAGAACAAAACACTGCCTGGTCCTGTGCAATCCTAATAATTCTTGTGATATCTGAGCCCATTGTTGCTGCGGTGGTGTCAATCCACCTCATTGTGAATCATCCTGTTTTTTTCTGAACCCTTCATGTTGCCAAGCATGATGTCCTTTGCCAAGGACTGGTCCTTCCTGACAACATGTACGAAGTTAAAAAGATTAAGTTTCCCTATTCTGGCTTATAGGGGACATTCTGGCTTTACTTCTTCCAAGACATATTTCTTTGTTCTTCTGGTAGCACATGGTACTTTTAATATTCCTTGCCAACAGCAGAATTTGAGTGGATTGATCCTACTCTAGTCTTCCTTTGTCATTGTTTAATCTTCACATGCATATAAGGCCACTGAAAATACCATGGTCTGGGTTAGTAGCATCCTTCCTCTGTAAGAATTTAAAGAAGCTTGAACTTGTATATGAACATTTGATAGTCTCACAGTCATTCCTTTGCCTTGTTTTGGCTAGTGATATTGAGTTTCTCCATTGTCTCATCCCACAGATGTAATCAGTTTTAGCTGGTATATTCCATCGGGTGAGATTCACGTGTACAGTTATCATTGATTTTGTTTAAAAAGGTTGTTTATAACAAGCAACTCACAGGTCTTGCAAAACTCTACCATGTTATCTCTGGTATAATTTTTATCACCAATGCCATATTTTCCAACTACTGTTGCTTACTCTTTGTTTACAACTTTTTCATTCCAATCATCAGTAACTCTGAGTGCATCTTGATTGAATGCTTTATTAATTTCAGACTGAAGAAATTGGTAGAATTCTTTAATGTCATCATCATTTGCTTTAGTAATTCGTGTGTAAATTTGAATAGTAGTTGTTATTAACTCATCTTCCTTGTATGTGAAAAGATTTGTTTTTGTATTTCATAATTTTTAAGACAAGATTTTACGTCACAATAGATCTTGAAATGTTCTTTTCAAAAAAGAATGTAACATCATTCTTCCTCAATTTGTCATTCCCAACATAATATACGATTGCCTGATTCAAAATGGCCAATACCTGTCAATTTCTGCTCACCTTTCAATGACCAGAATATTGACCTATATTCATTCCATTTCAATTTTAATGACTTTCAATTACTTAGATTCATATTTCATGTGTTCCACATTATGATTATTTATGAATGTTTTCAGTTGTTTCTTCTCACTTTGAGTTGTTCCCCCTTGGCAAATTAAGGTCCTTATATAAGTACCATAAAATTTGATAAATATAACTTTGTAATTATGTCAAGGTTGGGAATTCTGAAACTTAGCTTTAGATAATTGACCTATGGCTAGGACACCAAAACCCTGAGCACTAGAAGACAAAATTGAAACTTGGATTTCATTAAGGTAATTGTTTTTTTTTTTT
>NW_006408581.1:9201768-9212956 GCF_000296735.1 Chrysochloris asiatica | reverse complement strand
AAGTAAATACTGTTGAATTATGATGCATGGAGATTACAATCATTGCAATGAAATGAAGATGTAAAGCCAATGTTCTCCCATGTAAACTATCACTCAGTTCACAATAAAAAAAACTTACAAAAAAAGTGCCAAGTATACAGGGAAATTGAGAAAGCCACCAACATGTCCACAGCAAAATGCTTGCTCAAAAATGACAAAAAGGACCCTACAAATTCATCTCGAGCTAAACACTTAGACCCAGAGTAAGCTTAACTAAGTATTGAAAGAATGCTCTTGCCTCACATAGAAAATATGAAGACTTTAAGGTGTGCTACACACACACTGAACATCCAGCAAAATCTCTGTCAAAACACTGACTTTACAAATGTAACAGAACAGAGACTTCAGTGTCCTTATACAATCAAGACGTTCGTCTTTGCGAATATAGTTAGGGGAAGACACTAAACAAATGAATTTCTATAGTGTTCCACAAACAAACAAATAAATAAGCACAGGAAACCAGCAAATCCTGGGGATAGTGAGAAATAGATAGTGGAGACCCCTTCATAATATGTTGAATGTAATTAATGTTATTGCATTTTACACATAAAAATTGTTAAATTGACCATTGCTTTGTCATATATATTTCACCAAAATTAAAATAAGAATAGAAGAAAGGGAAGTATGGTGGCATGGTGGTAGTGTTTATATGCTGTGGAGGCACTCCTGACTCATAGCGACCATTATAGGGTTTGTTGTTGTTAAGTGCCATCGAGTCGGTTCTGATGCATAGCGACCCTGTATAGAATTTCCGAGGAGTGGCTGGTGAGCTTGAACCGTTGTTCAAACGGCTTTGCAATCTGGTGCATTAACCCACAGCTCCACACCAGGACTCCTAGAGGCTACAAAACTTTACAAAACAGAAAAGGAGCAGGAGGCCTCATCTGTCTCATGCTGACCTTGAAGTTAGCAGCCTGCCTAATAACCATTATTCTACCAGTAGTTTTATATGTCCAGCCTCCCATAGGAAAAAAAAAAAAAAAAAATGTAGTAAATGACAGAACCAACCTTTTCAAGTAACCAGTCTAAAGGTTACAGATACTAAAGGCAAGTTGAATAAAGGATTAATATCTAGAATACATAAAGAACTTCTATAAATCAACACCCAAAGGATAAGCAACTGATCAGAAAGGGGCAAAAAACTTGAGTAGATTTTTCACCAAGAACATATACTAGGGGACTTATGAAAAACCATAGAACAATGAAATTAAAAAATAATGGAAAAAATTAACTTTTAAAGCCCCTTTGTACATAAGGTCAATATTGGGTTTTGTTATTAAGTGCTGTTGAGTTGCTTCCGACTCATAGCAAACCTGTATAGAGTTTCTAAGGAGTAGCTGTCGGGATTCAAGTGCTAATCTTGTAGTTCAAACTGATGTTTTAAAGCAGAGATTATCAAACAGCGCCAAGCCAGGACTCTAATACTTATATGGTTATGTGCCGTGGAGTCGGTTCTGACTCATAGCAACCCAGTACAAGGTTTGTGAGGCTGTAAATCTTTACAGGAGCAGAAAGCCTCATCTTTCTCCCACGGAATAGCTGGTAGTTTCGAACTGTTGACCTTGCGGTTCGCAGACTGTTTCATAACCACATATAGAAAGATGCTAAAATGTACTTGGTATTTCTGAGTCTCTTTTAGTCAAGATATTATTGAAAATGAACAAACTAGGACTCACATTTTTTCATTTAAATCATATCGTAAATTTATAGTAATTAAAATATTATAGTACTAATATGAAGGTATATAATAACTAATGCAATAAAACTGAGATTCCAGAATAAACTAGATGGTACTTAGCAACAACAAAAAAACAACAACACACACACACACACACAAAACAAACAAACAAACAACAACAACAACAAAAAACCCACCAAGTGAGTCAAAAATTATCCACACTCTGGCTATAGAATTTATTTTAATCAACCTTGAGAAAAAACAAATGTACATAATTTTTCTATATAATCACCTTACTTTCCAATACACTTTGTCCATCGGTCAACAAGCTTTCATATTTCCTTATTTAAAAATGTTTTAGGCTGAGCTTTGAGCCACAAAAGCACTGCTGTCTTCACTTCTTCATCAGAGGTGAATCTCTATCCTGGAAGGGCAGCTTTTAGGGGAGCAAACAGGTGACATTCTGATGGAGCAAGATCAGGACTATCGAGAACATGCTTTAACACCACAAAAAGAAGTTTTTGCATAATGTCTACAGTGTGGGCAGAGGTGTGGGTGTGTATTGTCATGCAAGATCACAGTGTCCTTGGATAACACTCCTTTTAATCTATACTCTAGGCTTCAGTGAGCATCTCAGTGTAAGGAGCACTGTTGATTGTTGAACCAAAAGGGTCACCTACTTACGTTCCAATATTGGCCCTTGAGAATCCCAGAAAACTATAAGCATCAATTTTCCAACTGATGGTTGACTTTCGAACATTTTCTTGGTCCGTGATTGAGGGTGTTTGCATTTCCATACTCTTCCAATTACTCTCAGGCTCATAGTGGTAAATCCATGTCTCTTTACCAGCAATGATTTTTTAAAGAAACTTTTACCTTACTTCAACCATCAGTCCTAATTTTGTTTACCAATATCCAGACGTTTCCGTTTATGCTCTTCCTTGAGTTGTTTCAGTACCCATCTCTCATAAACTTTTGAAACCCAAGTCTGAGTTGGATTATTTCATAGGCCAAACCATGGCTGATTTGTAAGTGATTTGTCACATATTCCACTGTCACTCACCTACTAGAGAGACATTTCATGTACACTCTCAACGTTGTTATCAACCATGGACATGGCCAGGTATTTAAACACAACTAGGTACAGATCATTTTTTACTCACCCTAGTATATGTGTGTGTATATATACATATATATACAAATATTCAATTGAGTAATTGAGTTCTGGTGATGGTCAATTGATTTTTTACCAGATTGGCAAGAACTTTCAATGGAGAAAGAATAGTCTCTTCAATAAATGATCCTCGGACAACATGAAGTTAAACGCATGTCATAGAGAATATGTAAAAATTAACTCCAGTCAATTACTGAAATGTAACAACCAAAACAATAAATTCTTTAGAACGAATCATTTGGTCAATGCTTTTGGGACCTAATTTTTATTACCCTTAACAAAAACTCTATTGCCTATAAGTAATTTTCAAGTGCTATTGAGTCTGTTCTGACTCATAGAGAGCTTATATAGGATTTCCAATAAGTGGCTAATGGATTTGAACCACTAACCTTGTGACTAACAGTCCAGCTCATATTGTACAATGCCACACCAGGACTCCTTGTAATCAATAATAACTTTGATCTCTCTGCATTTCTCTATTGCAAATAATTTTTATAAGTAGTATTATAACATATTTATCCTTCAGTGTCTGCCGTTTTTTGCTCAATATACTGTTGTCAAGGTTCATACATGCCACATCATATTAAGAAAATAGTAGTTTTTAATAGCTGAATAATACTCCATTGTATTAAAACCACATATTATTGACTCTGGTTATGCACTATCACTACATGCTTGTCTAAAAAAAATTTTTTTTTTGGTTCTACTAAAAGATCAATTGGAGTACTGATGTGTCAACCCATTAATATAAAGCAATGGACTGCTAACAACAAGGTCAGAGGCTGAAATGTAGCACCAGAACTTGGAAACCCTATACAGGATCACTATGAATCTAAACCAAAAGAGAGCAATTAACAATTGAATTAATCATTTATTTGGCACAATATAGATTTTTACATTCAATTTCTTTATAAAGGTATGTATTAGGATAGGTGTGGTATATAATAGGATAGGTGTGGAACTGCAAGTTGTTGCATAGAAGTTGGAATGAGTATCCATAGAACGAATAATATTCCTACCACATATTATTCCTGAATCCCTCATCAGTATCACTCTGTCTCATTACAATTTTTTTCTTTGAATTGTTTATTGGTCTTCTGTAGGTTGCGATTTTTTAAAAATTGTGTAGAGAATTTAAATCTAAGCACTGACAAAAAGTATACCAATCACCTAAGATTAGTAACTGATTCCTCATATGCTAGTTAAAAAAAGTATTTTTATTGTTATTATCTTGTTTAACTCCATATAATATTTAACATGTTGTTGTTATTAAGTGTCGTTGAGTCGATTCCAACACATAGTGACCCTGTATAGGGTTTCCAAGGAGCAGCTAATGAGCTTGAACCATCAACCTTGCAGCTCAAATGACTGTGCAGTCTGACACATTAGCCCACAGCACCATACCAGGATTTTGTACTACTTATGTTTAACATAAGTAGTACATATTAATATGTCAATATAATGTCTGTGGTAGTTGAGACCTAGTAAGCACTTTTATTGAACTCCTGCATTAACATTTTCAGAAATGGACAGGTATTAATTACCAATTTAAATACATACTTTGATACCATGGGTCACCATTAAATGGGTCATTTCAGCAGTAATAGCTCTTACTAAAAGCAATACTTCAATTTCAGCAGATTTCAGTGTTAATAATTAAAGTGTGCATGTACCACAACCTATTTGTCATGGTAACTAGACAGCATAAGACATTAACATGATTCTGCTCATGATGAAAGACAACATTTCCTTCTACTGCTATTTTCAAAAGCATTTCACTTCTCTTAATCTAGTCTAATTAAAGAAAACTAGTTATTTGTCTGTCATGTAAAAATAATAATTTCATATGTTAACACTAACCTGGGGAGGTATGATTGCTAAATTTACTAGTTGACTTTGTATAAAATATCACGTATAAATTATTGGAATGATTTCATTAGTTCTGAAAATCTGCTATCACTGGCATTGTTAAGGACTTAGAATGCTCTCCTGTGTATATTAATCTTCAGGATATCTCAAATGTAATATCTTGTGTCAATTTATTTCTCTCCATCTCATCTTTTCACACAGCCTACCGTGCCTCTGAAAAAGATAACTAGTAAACTTTGGCAACAGGCTGTAAAATAGCAGCTCTGAGATTATAATTTTGCCTTGACCAGTTTAGTTGTGAGATCTATAAAAAATGTCTTATCTTCCTGAACCACAGTTTTCTCTTATATATTATATAAGACGTTTTTCTGACTGTCAAATATCTCTACTAATATCCAGAATTAAACAAAAATAGTAAGTTCTAGAAAATGTATTTTGACTTCACGTGATAAACACAATTACATTTTATAAATACATCAGTGAAATGTATTTTCTTAAATTAGGCATAGTAAAATATTACAATTCTAGATTATTAAAATTAAAATTAATGCAGAATATCTTAAATCTCCCTTATTTAAAAAAATCAATTAAAATAATATACAAAAACTAGAAAATCTGTGAATTGTAGGCATTTTAAAAATCAATGTCCAGGACCACCAAGGGAGAAGAGCACAAGCAGAATAAGAGACCTTATACAGAGAGGTAGCAACATCAGAGATGGAGGAAGAAATGGGGACACGGAGAGAAGGAGCTGCTGAGGACTCTAGATTCATGGAAAGAAAGGGACTAAGTGATGACAGCCAGGAGGCAGGCTTGCAGAATGTGCCCTTTGGTAGTGTAGATTATTATATATGCCTGAGTGTTTAAAAAAAAAAAAAAAAAGCTAAAGTGGATATAGAAAAGTACTGTTAATTGAATGGAGAGGATGATAACCATTGTAATGAAACAAGCTGTATGATTTGTTGAATGTGAAACTGATGATCTGTGAACTGTCACTTGATCCACAATAAAAACCTTTTTCAAAAAGCAAAAATAAAAAAAAGTCCACCTCCTCATGAAGGTCAAAATCTAGACTCCCTGTAAAAAAGCATTATCAATCATCATTCTACTTTAAATGAACATGTAAGCACAAACACACAGTTTTACATTTTAAAGTATTACATTGCTTTAAAAAAAAGCTATATTATCACATTTTCAACAAAATTGTCAAACTTTATTGGAACTAAGAAGAAAACGACATATTCTTTGTGTTGTTTTAAATGTGCTTCAATATCAACTCATTTTATAACACATTCATCAAATGATCAGCTAGCTATAATTAAAATATCATTAGATCCACCATCATGAAAATTTATTCAGATCCCTAAAGGTAAAAATCCTTATCTCTACTGGAAGGTGATTGCAGGACCATAAATTGTGCATATTTCTAGTTGTTGAGGTAATAGCTGTTGCTGTCTGGCTGAACTGTTACCTGACTTTCTTCCTAAGGAAATTATGTATTTTTTTATATATCAGTTCCTTCCTTATGAAGGTCCTTAAGTAAAGCAAGCAATTTTCATTGGGCTACTATCCTAAAAGTTTACCAAACAACAGTACCTCAAAAGAAAGATCTAGTTATCTATTTCCATAAAGGTTACAGACAATAAAACCCTATAGACTGTCGTTTTACACTGTAATGTCATTGTTCAGAATCAGCTCAATGGCAACAGGTATGTGAACCGGCCTCATTAATCTATGTGCCTTGTAAGAAACTGCTGTAAATCTTAGCTGCAGGAGTGAATCTGATTCATCTGAAGTTTTTCAGCATTGGCACTGCTAATGTATTGGGCTGGGTCATTCTTTGTTCTGGAGAGCTGTCTCGGGCATTGTAGGATGTTCCATAGTACACTTGGTCGCTACCCTCAAAATGCCAGTAGCACTTCACTAGTTGTGACAAAGTGTTTCCAGATACTGCCAAATATCCCTTGAGGGACAAAATCACCCTTGGTTGAAAACTACTTGTCTAAGGATCCTCTGATTTTCTCCTGACAGTGACTAACTCAGAAATAGGCTAGGAATCATGTAATAGAAATATGCTGGAAAATTCTGGGCAATATTTTGTAAAAGTACATTCTACTTAGATGGTACTATGGGCCATTTATCTTCTTCCTCTAAATATTAAAATGTTTTGATATGGTGCTTATAACTGATGCAGACATTTTTTTTTTTTCTATAAATCTGAATATATAAATAGAAAGATTTTAAGGATAGTTAGAAAGAGGCTTTCTGCTCCGGTGAAGATTTACAGCCTTGGAAACCCTGTATAGGGTCGCTAGGAGTCAGAACCGATTCCACGGCACATAGCAACAACAACAACAACAACAACAAAAAACCTAAAGTCATCAGGTAGTCACAAAATCCAACTTTCGGACTTTTTCTAATGTTACTTATATGGTATTCTTAGAATTTAAGCTACTTTGCATTGTTTTTGTTTTTTTTGTCTCTGGTTGTTTGTTTTATGTAGTGCCATCATATCAGTTCTTATGCATAGTGACCCTATATAGGGTTTTCAAGAAGCAGCTGGTGGATCTGAACTGTCAGTCTTTAGTTAGCAGTTCAATGCTTATTCTATATGGTTTAAACATCAATACCTTTTTTTCCCCTCTCCATTTTCTTTGAGTATTTTCCAATATGACCAAATGAAGAAACACTATTTTGTTAATAAAAACCAAGCTGTTTAACTTAAACTTGAAAATTCATAACTTAGAATCAAGACTCATTCTTAAAAGTTGTTTTCTTTATAAAGTCTAATGAGCAACATGCACTGATTTCAGTTAAGGTTAATTAGGATGCAATGTAGTATGCACTTATGATGCAGAAGTCATTCATTTTTTTCAAACAGTGTTGAATTTTTTCCCAAATGACAGCTGTTTTCAATCTAACTTCAAGGTTTGTAACTTACTTTTCTGGATTAGTTCTACCAGACATTGTTGAAATTCAGATTCATCACAAGCCACTCTACCATAGCAACATGAATCATAGCTTGTCATGGTCTCTAAGCTTAAAAAACGAATTTTGACGAAGAAGAAATTCCCTTGTCTATTGAGTAAATTGTGACCTTTAACTTAAAACAAGTACTTTCCTCAAAATAATATTGCTTATCTTCTTTATTTCAAGTGAATGAAGAATAGAAAAATGTACTTTTCATCTAGCTATTCAAGATTTATGTATTTTACATTTGCTTTAAAATGAAACATTTTGTTTATTTCAACAAATTTGTATATATGTATATAAAGAGAGCTGATTGCTCACCTAAGTGATCCTAAGTGATGCAGGACCTCTCAAGAATATAGATTCTGGTGCACAATTCCTTCCTCATGATTCAACTTCTTCAAACATATGTGCATACACAGGTATATTCACAAATAAAGGTACACCAGAAAACAACATAAATCTAGTATTAACTTTGTTAATGAAGGATAATCCTTTCCAAAAGTCATGGAGGATCTACAGATTTAATATTGCTGTCATATTAAAGTATTGTTTTCCCTGCCCTATTACCTCCTACTCTTCCAGTTAAGGCCATTTAATGTCCCAACATCAACAACTTTTCAACAAACCAGTGAATTCATAAACACTCGTAATCCTCTAAGTGTTCTTCCTTTAATTACATTATTGTAAATTTTGAATTTATACTTAATATTGCCTAATTATCATGTAATATTGGAGTTGTGGTGTGGCACTGTGGGTTAATAATCTAGAATGCAAAATTGGTTTGAACCACAAGATCAACAGTTTAAGCTCACCAGCCACTCCTCTGAAACAGGGTTGCTATGAGGCAGAACATACTCAAGGCACTTAACAACAAAAACAAGCATGTAATATTAAATGTTCATTTGAAGTTCACAATAATGCAGTTAAAGGAAAAACAGAAAGTTGGGTGTGTTATGGATTCACCAGTATGTGCAGAGTCTGAGTAGGCTAAGTATAGCCTACTTAATATTACTTAGTTACCATATAGGAGACTTGTTGTGGCGCTTGGGTTAAATGCGATGGCAGTTCAAGCTCACCATAGGCTCCTGGAAAATATGCAGGGCTTCTATGAGTTGAAACCTACTCGACAGCACTTAACAACAATAACAATAGTTACCATGTTCCATTTCTGTGTTTCATTATTTTCTCTAGTTTCCTTATAAGTTGTTTTACACCCATTTCTTTCAAAACCTCAATCACATTCTCCTCTGTGTTCATACTTTCAAGTGACAACATTAACTGTCTACCCTAGACAAGTAAACAGAAGATGTTCACCATCATTTCTACCCCATTCTACCATCATCAGTATTCTCACCCTTAAAAAATCATATTGTGAAATTCTTGCACTTCTTAGTTCATGACATATTAATGTTTGTAGTTGCTCAGGCTGAAATTTCTGATGTCACATGAGAGATCTCTTTCTTTCTCACAACTTGAAGTCTTTTTGTCATGATGTCCTATTGACCTTACCTTCAAAACATACAGAATATCACTATTGGTTATCACTTATGTTTCTAGTAACGCTTCACTACACTGTATTTCTAAAATAATCTTTTAATGTATTTACATATGCCAAACATTGTCCCATTTATTATGATTTCAGAATAGCTATCATTCATTGTTGTTAAGTATAGGGTTTATGATGGGCAGCTGGTGCATTTGAACTGCTGACCTTGCGGTTCAAACTGATAGTTATCATAGATATTCTTATATAAATCTTTCTTGGATTCTATTTGTTAATTTAATTTTTTTCAAATAAATTCTTTTTATACTCATCCTTTGTATCTTTCATTGTCTTTGAATAAGTTTATTTTACTTTGAAACAACAATCTTACTTCAATCTTTCAGGATTTAGTGGTGTACTTTATAAGTTTCTTTACTTTATTTCTAATTTCACTGCATTCATTCATTGGAAAATATATTTTATTATATGTTCACACATTACATTTTTCATCATACATTATTACATCATTAATAGAAATAGTGTTTTCTTGTTGTAATTCTTTCCAATATAATGTAGAAATTCCATATATAAATCTTAATCTTTTCTAAGTATTGTTGTTGTTTTAAAGTGCCGTTGAGTCAGTTCCAACCCATAGTGACCCTGTATAGGGTTTCCGAGGAGCATCTGGTAAGCTTGAACCACTGACCTTTCAGTTCAAATGGCTTTGTACTCTGGAACATTACCTCACAGGGCCACACCAGGGCTCCTAAGTATTAGATGTCATAAAATAAGACATATATTCAGTTTTTACTTGTAAACCTTAACTAATGCTTTTATGAATATATGCTAGTAATGTGTAAGTGGTTGGTAATATGTTGGTTTTCAGTCAGCTGTTTCTGATCTCAAGTATAGCTTAATGAAAAAATCAGACATGTAAATATATAATTACAAGAGAGCATGCATAATAAATGTTTAAATACATGTATATAAATGGAAGTAATGAAGTAGAACGCTATGGACATTAATAAACAAAATGTCTTTTAAGTTCTACTCTGTGAAATGTATAAAACCAATGATTTATAAAGAATTAAAATTATTAATGGACATTGCTGTCTTTGGAATTTGTTTTATGCAGGAGAGAAGGAAAGAAGGACAGGCACTCCGGGCTGGCAATAAGCAAATGAAAGTGGATTGGAGAGATGACACAATATGTAAGGGAGTAACTAGGGATGAGATGTGAGAGGAGGGCTGTTCTCTAGCATCCACCCAAGACTGAGCAGAATAATTAAAACTCTGCTTTCATTGTTTCCTATCTAATCTCTTTATTGTTTTCAGAGATAATAGCCTACATTTCTTCTTTGCAAATATGTTTTGGTTATCTATTACATGTTACACTCACTTATTTCAGATTGCAGTTGTAATGCAGTAATTTCCTGCATTCATTATGAAATACATTGTCCGTCTCACATTCTTTACCATTAATGCTCATAATTTGTCACTTTCTCCTTAATGGATTCTCTAAAAACTAGCTTCTAATGATTGCAAATAATACAAACCCAAAGAAACAAGCTGTATACCACTACTATTAACTGATGAAAGAAACACCAAGGACAGCAAATCCTATGACTAATTTCCATCATTCATATATTACTTTTTATTTGTTACCATTCACTCAATAAATTAAGTGACAGTTGCATTTATATGATATGCATTATAGATATTATATCATGTTATTTGCCATGTACCATACAGTTCTTATTAATAGTGACCCTTGTTGTTTTTAAGTGTTTTTGAGTCATTTTTGACTAATAGAAACCCTGTATAGGGTTTCTGAGGAGAGGCTGGTGAGCTTGAACCTTTAGGCTTTTCTATGCTGTAAATCCTCACCAGAGTGAAAAGCCTTGTCTTTCTCCTGAGGAACAACTATCATTTTTTGTTGTTAAGTGCTGTTGTGTTGGTTCTAACTCATAGC
>NW_006408581.1:9197495-9200437 GCF_000296735.1 Chrysochloris asiatica | reverse complement strand
AAGAAGAAGACCCCCCCCAATGAGAGGGATTGGTACAGTAGCAACAGAAGTGGGCTCAAGCATTACGACGGTTAGTGCAGATAGCACTGAACAGGGGAGTGTTTTCTTCCGTTGTACATAATGTAGTTTTAAGTCAGAATTGATATGATGACACCTAAAAACAGTATCAATAATATTTAATTTATGTCTCCCATTATTTTACTCTTTAGCTGTCCAGTCCATTTGATGGAATTTAAGTCAAGTGATCCAAATACATAGATCACTATTTTCCAAATGAAATTAGGGTTGAAAAAAATATGAGTTGTTGTCCAGTGGCCAAATTCATGGCAACCTCGTGAGCTACCGAGTCCAGCTGCTATGCAAGGTTTTCTTGGCTGGAGTGTTTACAGAAACACTAGGACTATCTTCTGTGGCAAAGCTGAATGAGTTTAAACTACCAGTTCTCAAGTTTCCAATCAAACAACTTGTGCCATCTTAAATTTTGGATAGAACACATTGACTAATATTGTGAAATTCAATATCTGTATTATTTTTCTTATAAATAAATTTAAATAATTGCATATTTTCTTTGAAATATACACTTTTATCTGCCATAATATATATAATGCTTTTTAGAGGCTGTACACTGGTAGAATAAATATCAGCACAATAACCCCTAGATTTAGCAAAGAAAATATATATTGGAAGTAATAATTTGCTTGAATTTATGAATCTACTTCTATGAAAACAGTATCAAATATAGGTGGTGGTGGTTATGTGTCGTGGAGTCGGTCCTGACTCATAGTGACCCTGTACAAGGTTTCCAAGGCTGTAAATCTTTACTGGAGCAGAAAGCCTCATCTTTCTCCTGTGGAGCATCTGGTAGTTTTAAACTGCTAACCTTAAGCTTCACAGCTCAATTTGTAACCACTACGGTACCAGAGCTCCTCAAATTAAAAGGTATTTGCATTTTTAATTTTATTCCTTTCACAAAGATGTTCTTTTCAAATATTACTATTCAAGTACTACATTTCTAATGAAATAGTTTGATTATGACAGCTAAGTAGAACTTCTTTTATTAATGACATCTTATGGTGTAGCACTGTGGGTTAATGGACTGGACTTCAAAGTCGGTTTGATCCACAAAGTAAGCAGTTCAAATTCACCAGCCACTCTTCAGAAACCCTATACAGGGTCGCTAGAGGTCAAAACTGACTTGAGGGCACATAACAACAACAACATGTTAAGAATAGTCATTGTGTGGTGCAAACGACTTACAAAGGCTACAGTCAAAAGGTTATTCATTGAAGCATGTTGGTAGCCAGGACTGGCAATCTGCTTCTGAAAGGTCACAGTCATGAAACCCTATGGAGCTGTGCTACTAGTCACACATACGGTCACCATGGTGACAATCAGCTCAGAGCTACAAACACCAGTAACAATGTAAAGATGACTCTGGGTTTATTAGGTTATATGTTCTCAGAATTTTGTCATACATCACGAATGCCACAGATCCTGAAGTTTTTCTTAATACAAACTAAATACCTTGGTACCATTTCCACTCTCATTTTAGTTATTTCAGAGGAAACTGTGTTCACTGTATTCTGTTTATTGATTATTATAAAAATAAGTGCCACCAAATTAGTCCTCTTACAGCCCACTCTATTCAACTATTGTTGTTAAGTGCTGTTGAGTTGGTTCAGACTCCTAGCAACCCTGTATAGGGTTTCCCAGGCTTTAAATCTTTGTGGAAGCAGAAACACTCATCTTTCTCCAATGGAGTGGCTGGTAGGCTTGAATCACTGACCAGTCTTTTATATATATATATATAAAACAGAACCGACAAATGACAAATATTGTAGCTTGAACACTTTTAAATACCATCCTCAAAATAATTTATTTCATATAGTGCTTATCATATAGAACTAAATTCAATAATTCATTGCAAAGACCACACAGAACTCAGACATCATACTTAGAGTTATGTGGTATATTTGGGATGCTAACAGGTTACAATTCAGGGTCAGAAATGCTCAGGTCACAGTTATTTTAGTGTCCATGGGCAGGCCACTCTCTGCCTAGCCAGTGTTACAAAGTTCTTTTACAGCAACTGATGATGCCCTAAGCACATACTACTCTACCTCAGCCTAAAGACACTTATATCTATCTCCATGGGTCAGCAAATCTAGCTCACCCAATTAAGTGACAGAGGTACCCTATTCTGCAATCAATCCTCTTGCCAAAGTCTTTCAGCTTTACTTGCTCCATGGGCTGGAAAGTCTACCTTTCGGTCTCATGCTCTGGTTCATGGCTCTGTTACTGGCACTTTTCTGTTCCACCTCTGATGTCATAGGTCTTTTCCCCTGAGTCAGGATTTTCAATATGTATGGTCTTTCTGTCCTAAGGATGTGTTCCACTCCTAGCTCTTTTTATTTTTATGTTAGTGATAACCCACCAGCCCCTGCTTCTGAAATGGCTCATGTTAGAATTCCTAATTTTTGCAATCACAATGAACTCTTTTAACAATCATTAACAAATGATTCATCTCATCCTATCAATATCTTTTCATGCCTTCTCTTACTGAGATTCATTAGCAATTGCAAAGACAAAGACTAGAAGAGACATATTAAATAATTAATTAGACTACAATAATATATATATACATAAAACAGAACCGACAAATGACAAATATTGTAGCTTGAACACTTTTAAATACCATCCTCAAAATAATTTATTTCATTACTCACTGCTGTTGAATCAATTCTTACCCATTAGAAATTTTAATTGATTAACATATTTTCTGAAAAAATGCATAGGAAAAAAGTCATACAAACATTAGAAATATATTTTAGATATATAAGTTTTAGCATGATAGAGTCCAATTTTAGTTGTATTAATAAATGAGGTAGGGAATTGTTACTAAGACTATTAGAGACCTATACATCAGCAAAATTAATATGTTT
>NW_006408581.1:9193598-9195350 GCF_000296735.1 Chrysochloris asiatica | reverse complement strand
GTCTAGTGCTCACCCTATAGCACTACACCAGGAGAGGTGCAAATCAAAACAACAGTGAGATATACTCCCATCCCCAAAATAACAACAAAGTTTAAATCAACAGAAAACAAATACTGATGAGGAATGTGGAAAGACTGGATGCCTCAGACATAACTGTTGAGACTGTAAAATTGTGTAACTACTGTGGAAAATGGTATGGCACTTCCTTAATAAGTTAAAAAAATAAATACCATATGACTCAGCAGTCCTACTGCAATATAAATATCCTACATAAATGTGTTGTCAAGGACTTCATTCTTCTTGGATCAACTATAAACATTCGCGGAAGCAGCAGTCAAGAGATCAGACAACGTATTGCGTTAGGCAGACAACGTATTGCGTTAGGCAAATCTGCTGTACAGGAACTTTTTTTTTTCTTTTGAAAAATAATTATTAAGTATAAATAAATGTCCTATACATTAAAGATCAATAAATATTCATTATTGATTACAAGTCAGGCTGTAATACTGAAGGGACTACAGAATCAAAATATCCATTCATGAAACAGTAGTGAAAATTTCATTCCAACACTGGACACAGTAAGGACTTGCTCACAAGACACAACAAAACCCATCACACAAGATCAACATTTTAACCAACCTGAAAACGCCCACCAGCTGTTCCTTGGAAATCCTATTTGGGTCATTATGAGTTGGAACCGACTCGACACTACTTAACAACAACAACAACATAATGCTACAACAGAAAATGGTTTTGAATCATAAGATGAACAGTCCCAATGATCTCATCTTATTAATACCTCAGGTCATATTGAGGTTGTGAAGTTACATTTTCATTTCCTTCATTTTACTTCAAATTATTAATCAACGAAAACAAGTCTTACATAGCTAATGATTTTTTTAAAGTTAGTCTTTCATAAGAGAAAAGGAATAAAAATACAGTACAAAGAAAGTAGCCTCCCAGCGATGAGTCTCTTAACGGAAAAAAAAGAGTAAAGTAATTCACTTTCCTTCAAAGAAAGGAAAGAAACCTAAATCTGTTACGGCAAATTTGGAAAGTGATTTCCCAGTACCCAGAATATGTGTTTATTTTACACAATTTATTTGAATGATGGAAGTCTATGAAGCAGGAATCTGTGGCAATCCAAATTCATCCACCAACATCCTTATTCTTTGCATCAGAGGGCACACTTTCAGGAATCGCAGGTGCAGACGCTGCTTCATCCAAATAAGAGCTGGATTCATCAGCTAGCACCTCATCACCCAGTGCATCCAATTCTGGGGTCTTCATTTAATTCTGGGGTGCCGTAACTATGACTCAGGGCTTCCTGGATTTCATTGGCATCTTCCATCATATCCTCCAGCTGGTCTTGTAGATCCTCAATCTGGTCAACTTTCACTTGCTTGTATGCTTTTTTCATTTCTTTTACTCCAAATTTCATAGCATTAACCCTGGTCTTGGGGTCCTTCAGTGACTGGATGGTGTAATTGGCTTGCTCCATGTTAAATGACTGCTGGGGGAGATTGTCTCGCTGCTGCTCGTACATCCTCTTTTGCTTTAAGACCCGCAAGGCTTTCTGTTTGACCATATTCTTTGCTGGACTCTCTCTCATCTTCTTGATCTGATTTTATACTTCACTAGTTCAGCATCCAGTCGAGAAATCTTTTTGTCAATGGATTCTGCCCTGCTGTCCACCGTGCCAAGGCAGTCAGGCTGGGAGGCGGAGCCTTGGGTTTTGCTTTTCCGAAGAAT
>NW_006408581.1:9187478-9192538 GCF_000296735.1 Chrysochloris asiatica | reverse complement strand
TGCAGCCAGAGTGCTCCTTGGAGGCCAAAATGGCTAAGCTTCATCTCTCATACTTTGGACATATTGTCATGAGGGAACAGTCGCTGGAGAAGGATGGCATGCTGGGTAAGATGGACGGTCAGAGGAAAAGAGGAAGACCCCCCAATGAGATGGATTGGCCAGGTGTGTGGCAGCGGTAGTGAGGTTGGCCCAGGATCGGACATTGTTTCGTTCTGCTGTGTATGGCATCTCTGAATCGTTTCCGACTCAATGGCATCTGACAACAACAACACATAAATGTGGGTCATAATACAAATGGATATGTGCACACACATGTTCATTGCAGCACTATTCACAATAGTAAAAAAAGATGGTAACAGCTAAACTCCATCAAAGTAAGACAGGATTAGTAAACTATGATACAAAACAGAATGAAATACTATACAATATTAAAGAATAACAACAAAATTCCTTATAACATGGGTGAAACTGGAGGATATAATGCTGAGTGAAAATAAGGCAATAGTTAAAGGACAAACATTGTATGGGATCAATATTATAAAAAGTCAAGAAAACATTTATACACAGAAGGGAAAAAATCTCTGAAGGCTAGTAGGGGTAGGAAATGAAAGGACCGTACAGCATTAACTAGAAGGTAGACACATATTAACTTCATGAAGAAAAGGCAATGCACAAATACGGGGTGGGCAGCATGAAATAAGGCAAATGAAGACGTGTGAGTGGTCATAAAATTAAAAGCAACAAAAGTAAATAATATTAGCTAGACATTTCTGCAATAACAGTAATAACAATCTACAGTAGATACATAGATGCATATGCACGTGGAAAAATTATGGGAAGGTGATTGGAAATATACCCACAAATGTATGTAAGTTTCACAGAAGGTATTGCTACATATGTTTTTATATGCTCTAGAAATAGTCCTGTTGTGATGCTGTGGGTTAATGTGCTGGACTGCAAAGTCTGAAGTTCAAGTTCACTAGTAGCACCTCAGAAAATCTATGCAGGCTCACCATAGGTCAGAACCAACTCATCTGCACTTCACAATAACAACAACAGAAATAGATTCATGAATACAGTAAAGCATACAGGAATCAAACATATGAAAACTTCTTAGGAATAAACAAACACCTTGAGTGAATCAGTCTATGGGTCTGGGGGACTCAGAACCATAATCTCAGGGAACACCATGGTCAATTGACATAACGCAGTCCAAAAAGTCAATATTCTACGTTCTATTTTGGTGAGTAAAGACTGAGGTCTTAAAAGCTCTGAGTGACAGCCAAATCGACAATGGCTGTACTCGGCGACCCGAATGGAGAGATTAAACCTGAGTAGGAGCTCTGGCAGCATAGTGATTACCAATCAGTCTGCGAACCACAAGGTCAGCAGTTCAAAACTACCAGCTGTTCCGCGGGAGACAGACGAGGCTTTCTGCTCCCGTAAAGATTTACAGCCTCAGAAACCGTGTACAGGGTCACTATGAGTGGGAACCAACTCCATGGCACATAACCACCACCACCAGTGGCGACAAGAGATTAGAAATAAAGAAAGACACAAGACACAAAATGAGGTAAGAAAAGTGAGGACCAGGTCTGATGCAGTAATCTCATGGAGACACTGTGATGCCGACCTACTTTCAGCTCATTTATCATATACACAAATTAAAGGAGAGAGCTGGGGTCAGGGAAAAGAAAGCAAAAGACGTTTGGTGTACAGATGCAAGCAGTAAACAGGACTTTATTAGAAGAATTTAGTTGCTAGGGAAACAGAGATAGGGCAGAGAGATGTTTTTGCGATCTTGAACTGAAGGCCATGGCTGCGTATAAGGAAAGACTTTGCAAACTCCCTGTTCCCTGAGGCAGGCTTTGGAACTTTTTCAGGGGACTGCATGACCCGGGAGCAGCCCGATTTTCTGGACCACACCTGTTCAGTGGCAATCCTTTGGTTAAACTGCCCGCAAATCTGAGACCTTCAGTTCAAATCACTCCCAACTTCCCCGCCCCCACCCCTTATTTTTTAAAACAATGTGATGAATGGTTAGTTGGAGTTGGAAGAGCTGGTGTTGGAGGACTTTGCAGAAGACTGTAAAAATAAGCAACAAGATTAACATTAAGACAGTAATACTAATAAGGAGCCATGCCATATGGCATAGTATGTTAAAAGGATTAAATTTATTAAGTAGATTTAACATAGTTTTGGCCACGTTTTGGGGGGTCAGGACCTTATTTTTACTGTTTTGTACAGCTATGATTTGTTTATGAAGTGTTTTTTTTTTTTTTTTAATTTAAACTTATATTTGCATGATGCAAAATACCTTGAAGGTGACTTGAAACTTTATTTTACTTTTAATTAGAGGTGTTATATGGCAATGCCATTATACAGATATGAGAGAATGAGGCATACATGACATTGAATATTTTGTTTGTATTTAAGGGCCTTGACCTGATTTTTTAGGCTAATTATGGTGGCCTTTAGTGCATTTAATTTTATTTTCAAGTTGTGATTTATGTGCTTTTGGATAGATAAATATGGGAAGTGTTTTTTGCCAAATGATTTACAAAATAAGTATTTAGAATAATTTGAGTTAAAGCTAAAGATGATATTATAGCACTAATTATTACAGTGACTAGGGATATTAATTTTAAAATAGTAAGTTTAATGGCTTGGTGAGGCCAACTTAATTGATTTTTTAATTTTTTAGGACTTGCATTTTTGAGTATTATACCAAGGACTTGTTATGTTTTTGGGGATTACTATAAATGTGGGTTGATATAATATTAGCATGTTTTGTTTGATTTAAAAAAGAAAGACAAGAGGTGAGGTTACATGAAACACAAGTTATACTATAATGTCCCTTTGCATATGAGATATTGACTGATTCTGTTACCAGAACGAATATAGGGGGCCTGAACGCAGACAGAAAAGTAATAAGGGGTTTGCTGTGTTTCCCTAGGATTAGGCTTTTACTGATTTGATTAATTACTCCAAGGGCGGCAGCCAACTTTTATAAAACTTTTTGTTGATGCCTGTTTGAAGTTACAATAACAGAAGCTGAAAACTAACCAGTTAAGTTTTGTTTAGAGTTGGACCAGTTGTATAAAGTTGAATTTTTCAGGGTGATACAATTATCGTGAGATATCTAGCACTTTACCCAAAGGACAAAGCCTTCGTTGTACACCACATTGAATGCATTATGACAATATGGTAAAGGACAATGGGTAAAGTTGGAATTGGAGGAGATATTAAGGCCCATTAAGAATACAATTTCATTTTTATAATGCCCAGACACATTTTGAACTGGTGCTAATTTTTTTATTCTAATCATACCAAGGCATAAGGATGTTTCATTAGGAGAGAGACATATAGACAAAAAGGCACTTTTTCCTATAGAGTTAAATGGGGAGTGAAAAGTAATGGGAATATGTCCATTATTATGCCTACCTATTAAGGCAGTAAAATGAATGAACACTGGCACTTGTTCATGGACATTCCAAGTAACTGGATGAGTCATAGTTGGATTAGGGAAGTAGGCTCAATATGGCTGAGATTGGCTTGTAACTGTGCATATCTGAATGGTGAGAATAGCCAGCATGGCCAAGAACAGATTCTTTTGATTAAGAGTTACCCCTTGGGCAGTTACTAGTGTTCTAGTTACTACTTAGTGTTCAGAGCCTTTAATTGACCCCATGTGGGAGAATGTTTTACTTGGGTTGTCTGTGAGTGCTCTGGAATGCAATTTTTTTTAATTGTTACCATGGGAATTATTTTTAACCATTTGACCCATGGAACCAGATTCTTGCTGGGATTTATGATGTTGTTGTACAGCTTTTTTTGGTACCCAATCTAGTTGTGCAGCTTCTTTTGGAAAAAACACAGGGGTAACATTTTCTTCATATTAATACTGGATTAGGTCCCTTCCAGGCACCTGTTTGCAAGGTTTTTATTTATTTATTTATTTTTTAATAGGCCTTTTCGTTGTGACACCCCACACTTAGTTCTTTTTTTTTTTTTTTTGCAGCCATGCATCCTTCCGAGTCACAATTTAAAAAATTCAAAGTAAACAAGGCATTGTTCAAAAGATTCTAAAATGTAGGTTTATATGGTCCCTGCTGGGGGCACGAAAAAAGTGCAAAAACTTTTGGTGTATAAATGCAAGCAGTAAGCAGGACTTTATTTAAAAATGTAGTTGCTAGAAAAACAAAAATAAGGCAGCAAAATGATTTTACAAACTTAATCTAAAGGCCATGATTGTGTATATAAAAAATAAAACTTTGCTAATTCCTTGTTTTCTAAAACAGGCTTTGCAAGTTTTTCAAGGAGCAGCCTAAACTAGAAGCAGCCCAATTTTCTGAACCACAACTAAAGCAGTCAAGAAATCAAACGATGTATTACATTAGGCAAATCTGCTACCCAAGACCTCTTTAAAGTGTTCAAGAGCAAAGAATTCAGTTTGAAGATTAAGGTGTGCCTGACCCAAGCCAAGACATTTTCAATAACCTCATGTGCATGTGAAAGTTAAACTGTAAATAAAGAAGACCATAGAAGAACTGATGCATTTATGGTGCTGTCAGAGAATAAAGAGTACCATGAACCATCAAAAGAACAAACAAATCTTCTTTGGAAAAATTACAACTACAATGCTCCTAGTTGTTGTTAGGTGTCATCAACTCAGTACATACCCATAGTGACCTTATGTACAGCAGAACGAAACACTGCCTGATCCTGGGCCAGTCTCACTACTGTCACCACACTTGAGTCCATCGATGCTGCCACCTGGCCAATCCATCTTGTTGGGGTCTTCCTCTCTTTCACTGACACTCCACCTTACCAAACATGATATCCTTCTCCAGTGGCTGGTCCCTCCTGAAAATATGTCCGAAGTATGAGAGACAAAGTTTGGCCATCTTGGCCGCCAAGGAGCACTCGGGCTGCACTTCTTCCAAAATGGATCTATTGGTTATTTTGGCAGCCCATGGCACTTTCAATATTCTCCTCCAACACCATAACTCAAAAGCATCAATTCTTCTATGGTCTTCCTTATTCACTGTCCAGGTTTT
>NW_006408581.1:9183251-9185888 GCF_000296735.1 Chrysochloris asiatica | reverse complement strand
TTTTTCTTTCTTCATATATGATGTTCTTGATGTCATCCCACAACTCTTCTGTTCTCAGTCTTTAGTGATTAATGTACCAAATCTCTTCTTCTGAAGATCTCTAAATTCAGGTGGGATATATTCAAGGTCATATTTTGGCTCTCGTGAACTTGTTTTCATTTTCTTCAGCTTCAGTTTGAATTTGCATATTAGTAATTGATGGTCTGTTCCACAACGCTCCTTAGAAGTCAGGCTGTCCAGACTTCATCTCTCATACTTCAGGCATGTTATCAGGAGGGACCAGTCCCTGTAAAAGGACATCATGCTTGGAAAATGGAGTATCTGTGACAAAAAGGAAGACCCACAACAAGATGAATTGGCACAGTGGCAGCTGCAATGAGCTCAGGTGTAATCACAATTCCAAGGTTGTTTCAGAACTGGGCAGTGCTTCCTTCTGTTGTTCATAAGGTCATTATGAGTTGATGCTTACTCAGTGGCACCTAGTAACAATAACAACAGCCATCTCTTAGAAAAATCAACAATTGTCATCAAAAAGGCATCTTTTCTCAGAGATACAACTTAAAGGCAGAAGTGAACTGAAAACAAAGATAACTCAGAGAGGAAGCAGAAATGTAACTGTTGTTACATTGTTGGGATTACAATCAATGGCATGAAATATAATGTGTACGGATTATTGATTAGACATTGAATTTGCTCAGTAAACCTTCACCCAATCATAATAATAAGCTTAAAAAAGGAATGAATGAAAGAAAATATAAAAAAATAAAATGAAAATAAAAGAACTGTCACTTTTTTATATTATAAACTCTAAGAAACATAATATTGTAATACTGCTTTTTGCTTATTATCTTACAGTTTTAGCAAAATGATGTTAATAATTTCATTTTTTCCAATGACAGTTCTTATACTCATTTTTTTTTTTTTTAGAATTTGTACACAACTCCAATGAGAAATAGACTTGAAATCTAACTTAAGTAGTCAACATCCATAAAATTGCTTCTCTTCTTATACAAAATGTTCTATTAAGTCAAATCAATTATGTTTTCTTCCATGTCCCGTTGTTATTAATCCTGAAAGTAAGCATTTTAGCACTCCTTCAAAAACTGAAAACACCTCAAATTTTTTTAAAAAATTAAAATAGGTATAAAAATAATAGCGTGTCAGCTAGTTATTAGATGAGACTTCTAAAATCTAATCAATAATGTGGAAATGACTGTATATATCTACTATTTATCATGATTTATGCATACTCATTTGCACCAATTTTTATGTACTTGTAAATAAAATAAATATAGACTTAACTAAAATCCATGGTTATAGAATTGCACCTAAGGGAAAAGCAATTATAATTGAAAATGAGTCACATACTCCCAATCGATTGGTTGGAGCCTTATTTTAATGAAATCAATTTTAGTTATTAATTATCATAATTATCTGAATATCCAGATATGTTATCAGAGTTTAAAAATGTTAATAACTTCACATAACTGAGTCTAAATGGTTATTATACTCTTTCTCATTACAAAGCACTATAACTTCTTATTTCTAAAAACTCATATTGTTTAAAATATTATTTTGTAATATAGATTTAATTACACTTATTAAAATTATAAAATTGTAATTAAAATATTAATACTATATCATGAAATAATTCCTACTCTTTATAATGAAGATTTTACTACATGCATAATTAAAATTTATTTTTAACACAAGCTTATAGTTTTAATTGTAAAACAATAACATATATTCTGAGACCTTTATCATTTGTATGGACTTTAAAAATGTATTTCCTTTGCTGTAGGGCTGATTAGAAATCATTTTCAATTATATTATCTTAAGATAATTAATTGAGAATGAAATTTTTCTTACAGAACACATTGCCTCTGGAATTATCTAACTTAAATGAATGATCTTTCCTTATATTCATAGAAAGTATTTTGGATTTTCAGCAGATTAAAAAAAAAAAAATCAGCAACAGTTAGTGGATATCTGAATATTATAAGAAGGCAGGAAGTAAAAATATTGTGCCTATATTTTGTTATACAATAATTTGACTATACTATAATATAATTTTTTCAGATCAAACAACTCAGTTTTACAAAGTTCAAAGTAAATTGCAAAGTTTGTGCAGCTTATAAATATCTGACTCTAAAGTACTATTCATAAAATATCCCATCATTCATCACAATATTAAAATATCTACATAACATTAGATTTGCTAATTAAATTAGGATTAGTTTTTAAGCTAAAGCCTTAAATTGATGTTCTGTCCCTCATTTTCAATTATTATAGCTAGTCTGTCTCTATCTCTATCCAAATTAGAGTATATACTTGCAACTTTACAGAGAAATCTGAGGGTGTCCAAAGACAAAATCTTTCAGTAATTAAAAATTATCAATTATAATAAAATATGTAATATGTTCTGAAAAAATGTCTTATAACTATGGTATGATAGGGATCCTTGTGTGGTACTGTAGGATAAGCACTGGACTACTAATCTCAAGGTCAGTGCTTCAAACTCACCAGCCTCTCCTCAGAAGTCCTACATAGGGTCACTAAGAGTTGGAACTGACTTGACAACACAACTGATATAATATATATATGTATATATATATATTTGTTGTTGTTAAGTGCCTT
>NW_006408581.1:9181999-9182618 GCF_000296735.1 Chrysochloris asiatica | reverse complement strand
AACTGACTCGATGGCACTTAACATCAATAATGTGTGTGTGTGTATGGAGAGAGAAAGATACTGTGTATGGTCCTCCATCTGAAAAAAGAGTAACATATGAACATGACAAGTTGGAAAATACAATGGGAAGATCTTCCCTCCTAGTTTAGAGACTGGACTGACAGAAAATAAAACAAGAACATAATTTCATGATGGATATTTAGAGACTTCCAGTAGGCTGGTAGCATGACAGTATAGAAGATCCTGATCCTACCTCCTGAGCAACAAGAAAAGCACCTAGAAATGTATAATATCAACTCTAATAACACTGAATAATAAGTAGAGGATTGTAACAGCAACTGCAGGATACAAAAATTTTAAATGAGTTTTAAACAACAGGAATTTTTTTTAAAACTACTTTTTCTGCACCTCTTTTCATAGAACTATGGCATGATGGTCACTGCAATGGAGATACATCATGATTTGTCCTCTCAGAAAGGAGGCCCAATCTCTGGTTCTTTAGTAAGCAGGATGGATTTGCTGAACAGAGGATACAATGTGTCTATTTTGAACTGTTTATGACCCACCTAAAAGACTAACGTCTTATTCTGGGGTGAATTGGAAGTCACCAAGGGTAAAG
>NW_006408581.1:9172423-9173519 GCF_000296735.1 Chrysochloris asiatica | reverse complement strand
GTAAAGATTTACAGCCTCATAAACCCTGTACAGGGTCACTATGAGTCGGAACCGACTACACGGCACACAACAACAACAGCAACAAGGGGGAAGGAAGGAAGAATGATTAAAATTAAAGAGTGACCTCTTGAGATTCTTACATAAATTAGTATTTTTGAAAGTACCTTATATACAGCAAGATGTATAAAAGCATGATCAAATAACTAAATGAAATAATAATAAAACATGAATGAAAATGGGTTATGATTTCAGAAACAGAGAATTGAGAAAGTTGCATGTATGCTCAGAGATAACACATTTTAATAGTTTAATGTTCCTGCTTCAACAATAGCATACAAGGCATATCACAGAAAAAAGAAAGAAAAAAAAAATACAAACAAAAACCCTGAAAATGATGGTTCATTCAAAAGAACAAGATAAAATCATTGTTATTAAAACCCAGATAAGAGACAGACTAGAAAGATTTTAAACAATGAATTATACAAAATTATGGACAAATAATGAAATAATATTCAAAATATAAATCCTGACTAAAATGAAAATGCATACCAAGAGGTGTTGTTTTTAGGTGTCGCAGAGTTTATTTCAAGTCAAAGAAACTTCATAGAATAGAGTAGAACTGCCCATAGTTATTTATGGCAGAGTACTGGGGTGGTGCTGTGGGTTAATGCGCTGGACTGTAAAGTTGGTTTGAACTGCAAAGTCAGCAGTTCAAGCTCTCCAGTCATTCCTTGGGAAACCTATTGAGGGTCACTATGAGTCAGAACTGACTCAACAGCACCTACCAACAATGACAAATATTATGGGAGCAGATATTTCACCCTTTTTCCATGGATCCTCTGGGTTGGTTTGAACCTCCAAACTTGCAGCTAGAATTTGAACACTTAACTGTTCTTCCATCAGGGATCATTAATAAAGACATAGACACTATTAAGAAGAAACAGAATTATTAAAGCTGAAAATAACAATAACTTGAATTAAAAATAAATAAATAAATAAAAATCAGTGTAGGGGTCAAACAGAAGAAATAATCAGTGAAAGAAAGGGTACCCATAAACAAACTCACCGCTGTTGCATTGATTCTGGCTTATGGTGT
>NW_006408581.1:9165129-9172118 GCF_000296735.1 Chrysochloris asiatica | reverse complement strand
CAGCCCGATTTGTAACCACTACTCTACCAGAGTTCCTAAACTAGGGCTTAGGGCAATCAAAATAACTGAGTTAGAGAAGGAAATTTTTTAAAAGGAGAATGAAGGAATAGTCCTCTGCATTTAATCTGAAGTTAAGGCTTCAGCTCTTCAATGATCATCTTAGTGTAATGAGCACTGCTGATTGTTAAACCTTTTTCCTGAAAGTGTTCCAATACTGGCCCTTGAGAATCCCAGAAAATTGTAAGCATCAATTTTCCAGGTGATAGCTGAATTTTGAACTTGTTCTTGGTCGGTGATTGAGGATGTTTTCATTCTGGATGTCTGCTATTTCCTCTCCCTTATGTTACAGTGCCAGACCAGGATTCCTCTGACAAGTTAGTGACTGAAAAACATATGAATAGCAGTGGTGCATTGTCAGATATAGTGCCCCTCAAGTTGTAGGGCACTCAGAATAGGGTTTCTTCCTCAGAGCAGAGTTGACAGTAATGACTTTGATGGAGTATACTTTTAGAATCTTCATTTGTTGATTAGGCACATATCAAAACTAGAAAAGTCACAAAGATTCATTAATAGTAATCAGAATGTGGAATGAATCTAGGAAAATTGTAAGTCATGAAAATGCAAAGGAACACATAAAAATTGATATTATAGGCTTTAGTGAGCTGAAATGGACTGGCATTGGATATTTTTAATGGTAAAATCACAGTGCTTATTATCCCAAGAATAACAGACTTAAGAGGAATGGCATAGCATTCAATATAAAAAGAGTATTTCAAGATCTATCGTGAAGTAAAGTCTTGTGTGTGATAGGATGATATTCATGAACCTACCAAGACCAGTTAATGTTATATATTAGTCAAATTTACACACCACTAAAACCCGTGACGATGTAATTGAAGAAATCTACACATTTCACAAGTTTGAAATTGATCGAGCATGAAATCAAAATGCATAAATAATTACTGGTGATTGGAATATGGAAGTTGGAAACCAAGAAGAAGGATCAGTAGTTGGTAAACAGGGCCTTGGTGATAAAAATGATGCTGAAGATTGCATGATAGAATTTAACAAGAACAACAACTTATTTATTGCAAATTGCAAATATCTTCTTTAAAGAACATAAAAGGCAATTAGACACATGGACCTCACTAGACAGAATACCCAGGAAACAAATTGACTACAACTTTGGGAAGTTATGGTTATCAGTCAAATATCATTAGCCAAAACAAGGCAAAGTCAGACTGTGAACAGACCATCAATTGATCATATGCAGGTTCAGGCTGAGGATTAATAAAATCAAAACAAGTCCATGGGAACCAAAATATCACCCTAACTATATCCCTCCTGAATTTAGATAACATCTCAAGAACAATTTGATACATTAGACCAGGAGAGCTGTGGTGATGGCATAACTTCAAGAATTGTGTTATGACATCAAGAGCATCATACAGGATGCAAGTGAAAGTCCATTAAAAAGACAGAAGAGAAAGAAAAGAACAAAATGGATGTCAGAAGGGATTCTGAAACTTGCTATTGGACATTAAATAGCTAACGTGAATGGACAAAATGAGGATGTAAAAGAGCTGAATAGAAAATTTCCAATGGGAGCTTGAAAAGACAAAGTAAAATACTATAAGGAAATGTGCAAAAGCCTCAAGTTAGAAAACCAATAGAGAAGAAAATACTCAACCCTTCTCAAGTTGATAGAAATAAAGAATAAATTCAAACCTAGACTTGCAATATTGAAGGCTCTATTGACAAATATTGAATTATGGAAGAAGGCATCAATAATAATAATAATAATAATAATAATAATATGGAAGGAATACACAGAGTCAGTGTACAAAAAAGAAATGGCCAATGTTTAACCATTTCAAGAAGTAGTATATTATCAAGAACCAATGGTACTGAAGGAAGAAGTATAAGCTGCACTGAAGGCAATGGAGAAAACAGGATTCCAGGAATGGGCAAAATACAAATTGTAATCCTTCAAACAAATTGAGGCAGCACTGGAGATAGTCACTAATCTATGTCAATAAATTTTAAAGAACTGACCAATCAGTTGGAGGAAATCCATATTTGTGACCATTCCAAAGAGAAATGACCTGACAAAATATGGAAATCATCAAACAATATCATTTATATCACATCCAAGTAAAATTTTGCTGAAGATAATTTAAAAACATGTGCAATAGTGCATTGACAATAAATGGCCAGAAATCCAAGTAGGATTCAGGAAACAGTGTGGAGACAGGGATATCAGTGCTGATGTCAGATGGGTCTTTGCTGAAAGCCAAGAATACTAGAAAGGTGTTTATTGTGCTTTGCTAACTATGCAAAGGATTTAAACTACTTAGATCATGATAAACCATGGATAGTTTTGCAAAAAGTGGGTATTGCAGAACACTCATTTGTATTCATGAGGAAACATTAGACAAATCAAGAGGCAGTTGTTACAATAGAACAAGGGAACAATGAATGGTTAAAAATTTGGAAAGGACTGTACCTGTATTCTTTCACCATACTTTTTCGATCTGCATGCTCACCAAATAATCTGAGAAGATGGATTATGTGAAGAAGAACAATTTAACATTAGGATTGGAAGAAGGTTCATTAATAACCTGGATATAGAGATGATACAACCTTGCTTGCTGAAAGTGAAGATGTCTTAAAATGCTTATTGATAAAGGTCAAAGACTATAGCTATCAGTATAGCTTGCAACTCAATGTAAAGAAAACAAAAATCCTTACAACTGATATATAACATGCTGATAAATGGAGAAAAGATTGAAGTTGTCCAAGACTTCATTTTGCTTGGATCCACAATCAACACTCATGAAAGCAGATATTGAGAAATCAGTTGACTTATGGCATTAGGTAAACCTCCTGCACAAGACTTTACAGTGTTAAAGAAAAAGTTTTCATAGACTTCATTTTGTTTGGATCCACCATCAACACTTAAGAAAGCAGCAATCAAGAAATCAAATGATGTATTTCACTAGGCAAGTCTCCTGCAGAAGACTTCTTTAACGTATCAAAGAGCAAACATTTCACAGTGAAGACTAGCATGTATATGAATCAAACCATGGTATTTTCAATTGCCTCAGATACATGTGAAAGCTGTATAGTGAGGATCCAAGAAGAATTGATGCTCCCCCCCCTAAAAAAAAAATCCAAACATTGTGTTGAAATGTTCCTTGCAAAAGAGGTGCTGAAACTTTGTCTTTCATACTTTGAACATGTGTCAGGAAGGACCAGTCCCTGTAGAAGGGCATCGTTTGTGTAATAGTGGAGGGTGAGCAAAAGAGAGCAAGACCCTCTAAGAGATGGACTGAAGCAGTGGTAGCAACAATGGACTCAAACATAATAATAATTGTGAGGATGGTTCAGGATTGGGAGTATTTTATTCTGTTGTACACAGATTTGCTATAAATCTGAACCTACTCAATGACACCTAACAACAACAAACTAACAACATCCATGATATAATAAAAATAATCTAATGTATAAAGCCAACGAGATTTTATTTTACATCTATTGACAACTCTAAATATTAAGAGGAATGTTGAACAACTTAAGTTTTATACCCTACTTATGTGAAGACTAATAGATAAAATACTTTGGAAATTTAAGATAAAGTGAAAGAATTCATGAAGATGATTTTCTTACCAAAGTGTTAACACTTCTCAGTGTACAAATTTATCTGTTTTTCAGCAGTATTTCTCACATGCAGTTTCCAGAATTTTGCAAGGATAAAGGCAGAGGTAAATATGATGTTATTCATTGTGTTTGCTTTGTTATCATTCCTCAAAAAAAAAGTGCTGTTTGTATGCAAATAGAGAGGAACTCTAGGAGTAGGGTAAACCAAGGATGATAAATTTTAGTGCACCAGTAGTGACCAAATGAATACTGCAATAGATACATGCAGAATATATACTCTAGTGTATGTATAAGAACCAGGTTGACTAGAGAAAATTTTTCTATATTAGTGAATACCATTTAAGAATCTGACATGATTGGAAAGTCAGTTCACATCAAGCCACTTCATTCTTGTTATAAAAGAAGAAAACTCCAATAGCAAACAATAGTGATGGGATTTGTTTAAGGTAATTTCAAAATGCCTTAGCTACCATGGCATTAATAAATTTGCACCACCTTAAAATCAAGCATATATTTTCTATTATGTGCTTCTTTTGTTTAAGAAATAATCTTTGCAAATGTATTTTTTATCTGAGATTGACTAAAATTTTTCTTCTCTTGTGTTGATTGAAATATTTTAATAAGATAATAATGTATTTTTTTAAGCTAACACTCCACTGTAACATGCATGTATTCCTTTTCCAAGGACTGGTTCCTCCTGAAAACAAGTCTGAAGTATGAGAAATGAAGTCTTGCCATCCTGGCTTCTAAGGAGCATTTAGCTGTATTTGTTTCAAAACAAATTTGTTTGTTCATCTGGCATTCCATAGTGTTTATTATTCTTCTCCAAATCATAACTCTAGTGCATCAAATATTCCTTATTCATTTAATCTTAGTTAATATAAATTAGAATTTTTAGAAGTTACATTTTTCTAAGGCTCTCATATTGACTGTTATAGATGCACAGCATCTAAAATAATACTTAATGAGAATAATTGAAGAAAAAGTTTAACAACTCTCTGCTTTGTGAAGGATTATTGCCAATAATATATCTTTACCAATGTAATCTGAAATTATCACAGAGAACTAGAAATGACACTTAATCTAAGGATTTTTTAAATCTATTTTGACTATATGTTACTTACATAATTTATTGTTATTGTAATATTACATGCAATTATATTGATTGAAAATCAATCATCATCATTTAAATATTTAAAAAGTAGTCATCAGGTATGTCAGTTCTGTTGTAAAACCTTTGTATGTATTAAATCATTTCTTGTCTTCACAACTACTTACTGAATTGTATTAGCATCACTTTATAGATAGAGAAGATTGAAATATAGAAATTTTGATAACATGATCAAGATTACATATGCAGTAATTAGAGGCATCAGAATTTGAAATCAGGTTATATTTGCTTAATATAGTACTATGCACCCCACTCTAACTATATGGGAGGGATAAATACTTTGTCGTTTCCTATCCTACCCTCATTGTTAAAGAGATCTTTCCCTGACTTCTGAAGGTAGTTTCCTTCCCATTGGCTGCTTCAAACACAAAACCAAAGGAAACCAAACCTGCTGCTATAAAGTCAGATATGACTGGAGGGGAGAGCAGAACTGCTCTCATAGGTTTTCCAAAGTTGTAAATCTTTGTGGAAGCTGATTTCCACAAGTTTTTCCAATGGATTAGCGGGTGGGTTGGAACTTTCAGTTAGCAGATGAGGTCTTAACCATAGTACCACCAGGGTACATTTCAAGACACAAAGATGCCAAGGAGCAATTTCCGTTTTCTGTGTAACTTCATTTTAGATAACATCCACCTCTGAATCCACCCAAAGATACTTAGGAAGAAAGACCTCAAGACCTATGTTTGTAAGGTCACAGGCACACAAAATGCCTGAATTGCTCTGAAACCGATGAGGTTGGCATGAGTTGGAATGCAGTCAACACCAACTAGTTTCATTTTCCGGGCTTGGTAAAGCATGCATGTAAAGTCTTTTTACAGCTGCATTCAGTTTTTTTCAGTTCTTGATCAGTGTATTCTTCAGTACAAAGTGAAAGAAAAATAAGTCTTCACATCTTACTTCAGTCTCCAAGGATTTGTGCTTCCATTTTGTGAAAATGCTGTGTCAGTTCTGGAAACACAACAAGAGAGACAGTGCTTTATATTCCTACTTTCAGAGAAAAAATTTAAATACGGAAAACGTTTTACTCACAAAGTGATGTGGCACCTTATGCATTGGATAAGCATTGGATTGCAAGGGCAGTTTGAACTTGAAGTTCAGTGGTTCAAACTCACTAACATCGCCTCAGAAAACCTACACAGGGTCACTGTGAGTCAGAAAGGACTCAATGACACTTAGCACTTATCTTAATGTCCCACCATCTTTAATATATATTTTTTCTTTCCCCAGAAAAAAGATGAAGGCTACCTCAAAAGTAAAATCTGTCAGAACTTTTAGAAGGTTGGAGTTTTCAAATTATATATGACACCTGTCTTTTCCAGTGCTTTTTCTCATAAGCTCAAAAAAAAAAAAAAAAAAAAAATGGCTACAGTTAATTTTCAATCAAGGATTTCATGCTATGCATATAATGCAGCTATATCTGATATGCAAAGCATTTTTGTTCTGATCTACGTTAAGTTTACATTTTAAACATTTTCTATGTTTTGAACTATTTTCATGAAGAATTGAGGCATTTAAAAATTCTTTAGTGCTTTCCTTAGCTATATAAATAGTATTTCGTTGATATGCAAAATGAAATCTATTTTCATTAATATCTATTTCTTTCATATATATATATATAGAAAATGAGATTTGAGTTGCTCTCAAAGGTTCTTTACAGTGTTTAAGTGGAAGAAAGGTCATTTTCCTATGAAAATATTTGTATTCCAATGCTCCCTTTACAGAAAGAACAAATCAATGATTTTTATAGAATTCCAAAGCATGAGAATAGAGAATAAATCTTGCCATAATAATGCCAGACTTTTAAATGTGCTCCAAGACCAATGACAAATCTTTTAACGGTACTTATAGAAAAATGTCTTTTAATGTCACTTAAAACCTTCTGTATGAATTTTTTCATTCCTTGATAAATGATTTTCAAAATTATATATATAATTGTTTTGTATCATTATATGTACTCTATTCTTAAAGCCCTAAATTAATTGACTATATGTTTATTTTTCTAATAGATAATTATTAAATGCTTTTATATCAAAATAGATAAATATCTTTCATTTATACCACCCTAAAATATTGCTTTCATTTTTTATTTTCATGAATTTTTGTAGTGAATAAAGTAGTTCTATTATTAACCAGGATTGGAGGAAGACTCATTAACAAC
>NW_006408581.1:9157126-9164374 GCF_000296735.1 Chrysochloris asiatica | reverse complement strand
ACCTGACAACAACAACATTATTAATCATTTTTCAAGTACATAGGACACATATTATGCGTTTTGAGGAATAAAAATCTAGAAAGAGGTATACCATTTAAAGAAGCTATACAAATATATATATATGTCCAAATTGTGATTTTTTATAACTTGAATATTTATATGAAAATTGTAATACAATACCAATGTTACTGCAAATCTCAGAATATTTTGAATGCTGCTACAAGTTCATTTCTATTAAAATTCATTTTAATGACATAGTCCAATGCAAAATACTGCTTAATATTTATAGGGCATTTAAATTCTCATAATTGTAAACTGCAAAGTGTTATTGCTTTCATTTAGACTCTGAGCAAGAACATATTACTGAGTCTGATTACATACTCTCAGGCATGGAGTGAAACAATAATACAAGCAATAGGCATCTTCCTCCCTCTGTAAGAATTGTGTCTTGTGAAGAAGCTATGATATATGATGTTCTAGGTGCTATGGCAAAAAGAGAACAGGCAATTATAAAAAATATTAGTTAACAGGGGCAAATATAACCTAACATTTTTACAAGATATAATGAAAAGATATCCATTTATGATAGCATGTTCTGGAACCAGTCAGGAAAAGAATGGTTCCAGCATATAATATATATGTATATTGCAATGGCACTGACAGAAGAAATACATTCCTTTTAGATTATTTTCAAGATAAATATTAGTAGGTCCTGATATGGCATTTTAGGGTAAGCACTTGACCATTAGTTGGTTTGAATTGCAAGGCTGGCAGTTCAAACTCATGATCTGCTTCTTGGAAAACATATACAGAGTCACTGTGGGTCAGAATCGACTTGATGGTACTTAACAACAACAACAACAATTTATTATAGCTAATCCAGTTATTATACTTGTAAACTCATTTGATGATTATTCCTAAAATTGAAAGTATGAAAATATATATGAATATCTATTTATATTGATACATATATACCCAGCATAAACTTACTATACTATCTTGCTAGTGAATTATTTATGTTTTATCAATGAAGCATACACCATTCTCAACTGAACTATTTTAAGTAGAATCATCTTTTTCTGATATCTTTTAATTACCTCTAAAATATTTATGTCTGTATAGCTAAATTTTTATGTCTGTATAGCTAAATTTCATATAAATAATTTTTGTGAGGTTTGTGTCTCAACTATTCAGCTATAAATGTAGAATTTGTTGATCTATATAAAATGTATTCAAGTATAAAAAGACAATTATTACAACATATTTACAAAAGAATATTTTGAAAAATATGATGTTCATATGTTTAACTTTGTCTTCTTTTAAGCACATAAACTTGAACTTTTCACATCTTCTGGCAGAAGAAGAATTTGATTGCCATTGTCTTTCTTGGAATTTGGTTGATTTCACCTTTCTATACTATTTATGAAGCCCTCATATGGCACTGTGGGCTAATATGCTAGACTGCAAAGTCGTTTGAACCACAAGGTCAGTGGTTCAAGCTCACCAGCTGGAAACCCTATACAGGTTAAATGCTTCAATGGCTTTTAACAACAACAATACCATTTATGGAGTCCTGGTGTGGCACTGTAGGCTAAGGCACTGGACCACAAGGATTGGTTTGAAACTCAAAGTCAGCTGGTGAATTTGAACTGTCAATTCTGCAGTTCACAAACCAACCTTATTGTCCAATGCTGACTCTACAGCACCCACCAAGATTCCTCACGGGTGTGATTTCAATCCCTCCAACACTAAAAAAAGACTCAAACAATCTTCAAGGTGATTTCCTTCTGAAGAAAACAAGTACTAATAAAGATAAACCTGCATTTATATTGGAATCTTGGTGTGGTACTGTAGGATAAATACTGCACTGCTAACCACAAAGTCTGCAGTTCAAACTCATCAACAACTCTGTACAGTAGAAACCGATTCAATGCTACTTAACAACTTACAACAGTGTATACTTATGTCACAAATCACAATTATTTTAATAATCATTTCTTTCTAGAAAGAAGCTGAATCTTGTAAATTAATGAATGTTAGATTTATCATTAAATAAAAGTGAATATATTTTCAGAATATGAGAGAAATTTTAAAAGTTCTTGAAAAATGGAATTAAAACATAATGGAATTTTTCCAGGAACTTTTTGATGCTTCCTCATAGTTTTTAGTGTCATGGGAAGGTAAAGAAAATAAGCAAATATTAATGATTGTACATCAGGTAAATCAAATAGTAGAAATTGTAACTTTGTACATAGCAAACAATTTTATTGAGAAATATCTCTTTGTATCCTATACTCCACTTATGTTATTAAGTAGAAATTCACCTAAGTACTACCTTATAGCAGGTTCCTTTTCTTTAACTGGTTAATTTAATATAGTTTTGTAAATAATTGAAACATAACCCTAAGAATGCTAAAACAATGTTTGCTAGTCACACATTGTTCCTACTGTTGACTTTATTTCTTCTGCTTCTATTTAACATCTAATTACGTAATATACCATTCCTGAAGTATTTCAAAGTTTAAATTCAATACATTTTCATTTTTTGTATATTGAGGGAAATTTGAGGACATTTTCTCATAATATCCAGCATTAAACAGCAATTAAACAATGGCATTTTATGGCATTAATTGACAACAATTACACTATTAGTTCTAGTTTTCTTGGAGTAGCTTAAAGCTTAAATTATCTTTCATTTCTGTATATTTTTATTTATATTTCTACTTTTGGAAAACCATTTTATAATCTTTATTCATGACATGTTTTTTGTTTGTTTCATTTGCAATGACTGCAAACCTGTTACACCAAAAAGAATAAGAATGCAATGGTTTATACAAGTTAAAATATATTTCGCTTTTATTTAATAATATAAAGCAGACATTGTAAATATTTTTTGTAAAGGGCCATATGCACTTTTATATGAGCACTGTTATAACTACTCAACACTGTTCCTTGTGTGGCACTGTAAGATAAGCACTGGACCACAAGTTTGGTTTGAACCACAACAAGGTCAATGATTCAAATCCACCAATCACTAGTAATCACTCCTTTGAAATCCTATACAGGATCACCATGAGGAAACCCTATACAAGGTCAGAACAAACTCGATGGCACTTAACAAAAACAACAACATATTCCATTTAATCTTTACTTTTCAAAACAATCAATAAATTGTACTGCAATTCCAGGATTGATTATAATGACTCCTAATCTAGAGCTATGTCATCTAAAGCAGATAGAATGTGTCTGTCATGTTCAACAAAAGGCTTTTGTGGTTTCTCCATACATTAACATTTCTTAGAAAAATGGCAAATGTTTACTTGTAGCTTGGAAAAGAGAGAATCTAAGGCAATAGTCTGCAAGAAAAAAAATCATAAGATCCTTCATTCCCATTACATTGTTGTAGCTATGTATCATCTTGGCATACAAGTATAAGCGCCTCCAGGGCTGAATCAGAATAAACCATAGAAATAATCTTATCTATTTTTAACTATAACGTATAAATGCCTTTACAAATAAAAGTAAATGACTGTCAGAGCAAAATATTGTAATATGATGTTAAAAAAGGGAGTCATTCACAAGCTGTTTGTGAACATAGAGATATAAAGGTGATCTTTGAGTATACCACTGAAGAATGGAAGGGAAGGTATTTTAGTTGTGTATGCTACTCCAACAGAAATTCCCCAAGTAGATGATTTTAAGGAAATACCCAAACAGATGATTTTAACAAACAGAAATGTACTGTCTTATAACTCAGGTTGAAAGAAGTAAGCATTCTGAGAACTGGCTGTGGAGAAATGTCCTCATCTTCTTTCAGCATTTGTAGGCCCAGCATTCCTTAGAGGTCTCCATGTGTGTTAACATCAGTCTTCCTCTGGATCTAGGAGCTTTATAATACAGAGACCCCAGGTCCAAAAGACACACTCCACTCCCAGATGTTCTTTCTTGGTGGCAGTGAGTCCATACTTTCTGTTCACACTCTCTGTTTTACCACTTATAAGACAAAAGATGTTCCATCCACACCTTTTGGAATGTTCCATACAATGGGTCAGGGTTGTGATGTGATTAAAACTGGTATACTTCATACTGTATCCTTCCCTAAGTACTCTTATTTGTTTATCATATCAGATCACATCATGGGGGAAATAGCTGCCAAACCACAGAGAACTGTGGTTCAGTCAAGCTGACATATTTTAGAGGGACACTATTCAATTTATGAGCAAAGGATAAAACAGTTTAGGAAAAAGGGGAAAATTATAAAGAAAAGGCATAACACTGATATTTGAATTCGTCTTGGCATTCAATATTACTAGAGGACTATAAGGAATAAATGATTGAGAAATGATTCTGAAAGTGAGTGTTTAATTCAGATTGGGAAATATTTGTGTGCTTTTATTCATATGAAGAATAGAAAATCAGTGAAGGAAAAAGGACAGACAAAAGGCTACAAGCACGCATTAGTAAAATTAATTTTAAAAGATAATATTTAATATTTAGAAAGCACAATAACTGAAAATCATGTATAAGACACAAGAAAAAATGTATGATACCTAATTTACTAAGAAGTGAGTATGTGACTCAACTATACAGTAAGATGATTATGTTAATGATAATAATAACAATAGGTTTAGTGATTTAGGACTACAAGAGAAGGGAACTCAGTGTATGATTATTTTGACCAAAGTACCTATACGATCCATACTCAATTGAAAGACAATTTCAAGAAACAGAAACCTGTATCTGAAATTCAAAAGAGAATTCCCTAAATAGAATTTTAATTACAGATCAGGAATACTATAAATAAATGTACATATATATGTGTGTGTGCTGTCGAGTCAGTTTCGACTCACTCATTGCGATTTCCAAGGCTATAAATCTTTATAGGAGCAGAAAGCCTCATCTTTCTCCTGTGGAGTGCTTAGTGAACTTGAATTGCTGGCCTTGTGGTTAGCAGCGTAACATGTAATCACTATGCTATCATGGCTCCTTTATATATGTGTGTGTCGGCCTGTGCGTGTGTAGAGTTTTGATGTGGCAATATAGGATAATCACTGCTGAAATCTATGAATTGCTCCTCAGAATCCCTGTGCAGGGTTACTTGGAATCTGAACATACTCCACAGCACTTAACAACAGTAACAGCAATAAACCAACCCTAGTTCTGGTATTGCACTGTAGGTTAATGTGCTGGAGTGCAAAGTCAGTTTGAACCACGAGGTCAGCAGTTTAAACTCACCAGTTGTTCTTTAGAAACCCTATACAGGGTTGCTATGAGTCTGAACTGACTCAACAGCACTTAACAACAACAACAGCAACGAAGTCCTGGTGTGATGCTTTAGGATAAGCACTGGATTGCAAGGTTGAATTGAACTTCAGGGTTGGCGGTTCAGACTCACTTCCCATAAATGCTAGACAGGGTCTCTATGAGTCAGAACTGACTTGAAGAAACTTAACAATAACAGCAACTCCTGCTTCATTAATATAACAGACAATTCACTTCCAAATGGAACCATAACACAAGTATGTTGTTGTTGTTGTTGTTGTGTGCCGTGGAGTCGATTCCGATTCATAGTGACCCTGTACAGGGTTTCCGAGGCTGTAAATCTTTACGGGAGCAGAACACCTGGTTGTCGTTAAGTGCTGTCAAATCAGTTCCAACCCATAGCAACCCTTTATAGGGTTTCCTAGGAACCACTGGTGACCTTGAACCACCAGTGAACCACCAAGCTTGAACCTCCGACCTTGCAGTTCAAATGGCTTTGCTGTCTGGCGCATTAACCCAGGTTGCTCACAGGCATAGAGGCTAAGATTAACTAAATGAAAGGCAATTAAATAAAACCACAAAATGTAGGATAGCTACATCATTACATGACTTCCAAATTACTGAAAATACTTACAGAGCCAAATTGTTACATAACCTTGACCATGCACCTAATGTGCATTACATTCCATATACATTATTTGCATTATCATTAAACTGTCCAGTCCTCTTTGTGGATATCAAATACCTTATTTGTATAGTCACACCCAATCACTGAAGGGTGGATCTGTATAATTAACACTAGACTACAAATTATAAGTCAAAAGTTTGACCCCACCAGCTGCTCCACAGAACAAAGATGAGGCTTTCTGCTCCCACAAATATTTACAACCTTGGAAACTCAATACACTGTTGCTATGAGTAGAAGCAGACAGAATGGCACTTAGCAACCACAACAATCTTATCATTCTGTGGGAGCCACAAAGATTTTAGCTACAACAACCATATTGACTAATTCACTGCATAACAATCCAAATGAAAATACTGTTCTCTGCTCTTCTATGAAAAGTTTTGTACAATGTAAAGTAAAAAAGCACATGAAAAGCTTTGAGTAAGGGAAATGAAAAGCAAAAATATCAATGTGTTAAATCTACAAAAAACAAATCATAAGATTTTGAAGTAACATGTTGCCCTTGTTAAGCATCAGTTTGTTCTAAATTGGACAACAATGCAATAGAGATGTGGTTAATTTAAAATAAAATGGCTTACAATTCTTTGACGAAAGCAAAGGTTTATATATTCTACATAGTAAGAATGAGTACTCTGGATCACTTAATTGTGCTCATGAGGAACCTGTACCTAGACCAAGAAGCTGTTATTCAAACAGAGCAAGGAAGCATCAGGATTGGAGGAACACTCATTAACAACCTATGATTTGCAGATGATACAACCTTGCTTGCTGAAAGTGAAGAGGACTTAAAATACTTACTGATGAAGATCAAAGACCACAGCCTTCAGTGTGGGTTGTACTCCATGTAAAGAAGACAAAAATCCTTACCACTGTACCAATAAACAACAACCAATAAATTGAGAAAAGATTGAAGTTGTCAAAGACTTCATTTTGCTCAGATCAACCATCAACACTCATGTAAGCAGCAATCAAGAAAATAAATGATGTATTGCATAAGGCAAATCTGCTGCAGAAGAACTCTTTAAAGTATTCAAGAGGAAAAACATCAGTTTGAGGACTAAGGTGTGCCTGACCTAAGTCATGGTATTTTCAATAACCTCATATGCATGTGAAAGATGGACAGTGAGTGCAGAAGAATTGATGCATTTGACTTACAGTGTTGGAGGAAAATATTCAAAGTACCATGGACTACCAAAAGAACAAACCAATTTGTGTAGGAAGAGGTACAGCCAGAATGCTCTCTGGAAGCCAAGGTGGCCAGAACTTGTCTCTCATACTTCAGACATACTGTCAGGAGG
>NW_006408581.1:9151965-9156746 GCF_000296735.1 Chrysochloris asiatica | reverse complement strand
CTTGGAAACCTCATAGTCAAAATCCTGAATAAAATTGTGAGTGTTACTTTATCATTGCAGGCTCTATGGAAGTGTGTTGAATGCTTAATTGTGAAAACAAGAAAGTCAATATTATCACTAGTTTGTCTTGTATATATGACATATACACCTCTCTTTAATTGTAACATAAAATATTTGGATTTAAAGAAAGCTCTTAGTGAATTCAGCAGTGACCTAACATAAATCTAATCCTTGGTCAAAGTTTCCTTGAAAAAGTCTGATAGCTAAAACAATTGATAAGTTAAGTTCCAGAATTCTTAAGCTGTAGTCACTCAGGAAATAATTTGTCCCCAAAGCAACACATTTCAACCATATTATTTCTGAATTATATTTCTGAATTATTGTTTAATAATATCTCCTCTTATTTTTCAGAGGCCATCTGGGAAGAAGCTTTGATTTAGGAAACATTTACACAATTGTACTCAGGTAATTTGTCTGGAATCTTTCCTAAAATGACTCATATGTGTGCTCCCTGCCTCCAAATAAATAAACAAATGGATGGAAAAATCCACTATTTCTGAAAATTGTCTGCTTCAGAGTCCTTCAATTCTTTATGTTGTTGTTGTTAAAAGCAGTTAAGAAAGTTCGGACCCATAGCGACCATGTATAGGGTTTCCAAGAAGCAGCTTCTGAGCTTGAACTGCCAACTTTGCAATTCAAACTGACTTTGCAGTTTATCACATTAACCCACAACTTTCTCTGTCTTTATTTCTTGGCTTTCAGGGGAAATCAAAACTAAAGTTGTAAGTAAATCCAAGTATAAGTCTTAATTTTCTACATCTAATCAACTCATAAGTCTTAGTTTCCCACTTCTAATCAATTTATATTTTATATATATTTGCTGTTGAATGTTTCATTTATATGTGCCACTCACAGAATTGGCTATAGAAAAGAAATAAACGGAAAACCAAAGTGAAAATCAAATAAATGTACAATCCAAAAAGAAGAAAATGTACTAGCACAGCACTACAAATACATAAACATTGTTATGTGACTGTGAACTTCACAACCTTTTCTTTAATCTGTCCTTTAATTGTTCATGTGCAATTAACAGGTTGTTGATGTTGTGATCTTTTGGATGCAAATCAAAAGTTCTTTCTTCTGAGAAATCTCTGACTGGATGTGAACCACCAACATATTTTTAGTAGTTGAGCACTTAACCATTTGTTCAATGTTGTTGTCATTGCTGCTGTTAAGCGCCATCAGATCTGCTACAACAGCAACCCTATGTAGGATTTCTGAGTAGCAGATAGTGGGTTGGAATTGCAGACTTTGTGGTGCTAACCAACCTTGCAGTCCAGTGCATAACCTACCATGCCATACCAAGTTCTCTTAAAAACCTTTCCTTCAGCATCTTTGAGTCACATGACTTTTTGTAGGCTATTGTTTTTTCTTTTAACAAACTGATTTATAGAGTAAATAAAAACATCATTTGGTAGATTTATATTTAAATATAACTACTTTTAACTTTGTTGAGCTAAAATTAACATATAATAAATCATATATATTTAAAGTATACCATTTAATAAGAGTTGATGTATTCATCAGGTTCATGCATGACATCATTAGCACAATCAAGATACTGGGCATAGTCATCACCCTTAAATTTGTCTTAAACACATTGTAATCCCTTGTATCTCCAAGAAAATACAGTTGTTTTGCTATGTCAATAAAACCAATTGTCTTTGAGTCAAGTTCATTCACCTCATGACAGACCCCTATGTGTAAAAATTGAACTGTACTCTACAAACGTTTTCAATAACTGATTTTTTTCAAGAGTAGATCACCAAGCCATTCTTCTGAAGTACTTCTGGTGGGTTCAAAACACTAAACTTTCAACTAGCAGCAGAGTACTTAACTGTTTGCTCCAGTCAGGAATTCTGTCTCTTCCTAGAAGTCCGATTATACATTGATATGCTTTATCCATTTCATTTCTGTGGAAAGAATAAAACAGCATCTAAAATCAATACCTAATATTCTGGGTAATAGAAAAAGCACAAGCAAAATTAAGCAGGCTTTTTAATGAGTAGCTGAGAGTATATTTTGTTTACTCCTTCCTCCTCTAGTCTACAAATCACTGAGCCACTCAATACTCAGAACTCTGCAGGACCACCAATGGCCAACAAACAGACACATTCCCTAACCATATATAAGAGAACTACAGTTGCTAAGGCTTTTGATTTTAAAACAACATAAGTTAGTAAATGAAAATGATTGAGACACAGTGTGTAAGTAAAAGAATGATAGAAAACTAAAAAAAAAAAAAAAAGCAAAAGCAAATATTTGCACACAAACATACCAAACCAGAAAACATACAAATAAAATTTAGATATAGAGAAAGACCTCTAAAGCAAAGGTTAAAAGACATATACAAATATAAATTAAAAGAGAAAGAAAACAGCTTTGAAAAGAAAGGGATTTTAAAAAAATACATGGTTTCTAAAAAATGAAGAGATATCTAATATGAAGGATTAATTAAGAATATTTAATCTTTGAAAAGCCACAGGAAAAATTGCCAACAGATTAGTGACACTAATCTGATGTAATGACCTTTCCATATTCAATGTATCTGCAAATTGATGAAAGTTCTGATTTGGGAAGAAAATATCTCAAAAACCCTTTTCTTTGGTTACCATTAGTGGAAGCATCCCTGCTGGCACAGCGATTAGGCATTTGGGAAGCATCACACACTTAAAGAAAGATGTGGAGGTCTGCTTTGGTAAAGATTTGTTGTTGTTAGGTGCCATTGAGTTGATACCTACACATAAAGATTTTACGGGCAAGAGAATAAAACACTGCCCAGTCCTGAGTCAATTTCACAATTGTTGCTATGCTTGAACCCACTTCTGCTGCCACTGTGCCAGTCCATCTCATTGGGGGTTTTCTTTTTTGCTGGACTTCCACATTAACAAGCATTATGACCTACTCCCAGGACTGGTCCCCTCTGATAGCATGTCCAAAGTAGGACAAAGTCTGGCCATCCCAGATTCCAAGGAGCTGTCTGGCTGCACTTCTTCCAGTATAGATTTGTTCATTCTTCTGATGGTAAGTGGTAGCTTTAATATTCTCCTGCACCATAATAGTAAAGATTACAGCCTTAGAAACCTTCTGGAACATCTCAACTCAGTCCTATAGGGTCTCAATGTGTTAAAACTCATTTGATGGCAATACACTTGCTTTTTGGCTTTACCGTGAATGGTCAGATTAATGAAAATTTCAATGCATGCATATACAGAAAAGAAAGACACTAAGATGGTTAGGACATATATGCCAAATGTGCATTATTGGTCTCATGCTTGCATGAGATCATCTGGTAATGTCAATGTACAGGGATGTACATTGGTGATGGTGAGCAATTTCAAGTGATAATAGATAGGGTAAAAATAATAAAATACATTCAACATTTAAAAATCCTTTACAAATATATATGTCTCTCTGGAATCTTTAAAATTAACATAACCTCTGTGCTCACTATCCATTTAAATTTGGGGTTCTGATAATTTTAAACACCAAAGTTAGAACAAATGACTTTTGTATCTAAACACAGCTAAAACTGACAAAGAAATATATATTTTTTTTCATTTTTATTTTGTACCTACAGAAAAATTCACTTTTAAAAATTTCTTTTCTTTTTTAAAATTATAGTAGACTTGCAAGAACAGAAGAATTGGTTTGGAACAAAAGTATGGGTAATTTTTTAAATAGAGTTAGTATTGTTGTTGTTAACGTGTCCTCAAGTCATTTCTGACCCATGGCAATTCTGTATATGGTTTCCAAGGAGTGGCTAAGAGTTAATAATTTAAGTAAGACATTAGTATTACTCCATAGCGTAGTGGTTACAAATCGGGCTGCGAACCTTAAGGTCAGCAATTCGAAACTACTAGCTGTTCCGTGGGAGAAAGATGAAGCTTTCTACTCCCATAAGGATTTACAGCCTTGAATACCCTGTACAGGGTCGCTATGAGTCAGAACCAACTCCATGGCACATAACCAACCAACTAACCCTAGTCTCTAACTGCTGCAATCTTTGAAATATTTAATACATAACACATTTTTATAATTGAACTCCTTTTCATTTTGTGATACTTGTAGATTCACACAATGTAGTAAGAAATGATACAATGAAATTTTGTTTGTAGATTGCCAGACTTTCCTCGATTTTAAAACTTGGCCCAATATTGCAAACAAAATACTGACATTGTTACAATCCACCAACCTCATTCACATTTCCCTAGTTTTATGTGCACTTGTCTGCATGTGTTTGGATGTGCATGTATGTATATTTCATTCTTTACAATTTTCTCACAGATATAGTTTCATGCATCCACCAACAGGGTCAACATGTAAAAGTGCCATCAGTACAAGAAACAGTTTACTGCTTTTATAATTAACCCAATTCTTTGAATTCCATACCCATCTCTAACCTATGGCAACATATTCCTTTCTTACAAACTTGTGGCAGTATTTAAGATAAGTAAAAAGAGAAATATGAATAAACTAGCATTTTTACAACTAGTCATATTACAAGAAACAAAAGTTAACTCAATAATTTTTTAAATATTAATAACTAAGAAAGAAAAATTTTAGTTATTTTTGTTTCAATAATTCTCAATGGTATTGCTAGAATTTATTATTATTATTATTACCTCTCCTCCCTCCTTCCAGATCTATGGCAATGTGGGCTAAGCACTGGAAGGCAGTGTTGGTTTGAACCCCAAGGTCACCAGTTCAAACTCACCAGC
>NW_006408581.1:9124403-9151205 GCF_000296735.1 Chrysochloris asiatica | reverse complement strand
GGATGCATTTGAGCTATGGTGCAGCAGGAGAATATTGAAAGCACCATGGGCTGCCTACTAAAAGAACATACCAATCTAATTTGGAAGAAGTACAGCCAGAATGCTCCTTGGATGCCAGAATGGCAAGACTTAGTCTCTCATAATTCCGACATGTTCTCAGGAGTGACCAGTCCTTGGAGAAGGATAACATGTTTGGTAAAATGGATGATAGGAGAAAAACAAGACTCATAACGAGACGGATTAGCATAATCGCAGCAGGGGTGGACGATTATGAGGTTGGTGCAGGACCAGACAGTGTTTCATTCTGTTGTGCAAAGGGTTACTCTGAGTCAATAACAATTCAATGGCACTTAATAACAACAAAAGCATATAATAAAAAATGGATAAATTATACTAAATCAATTATTGGAATTGATGAGATTTAGGTGGTTGCACACCCTCACTAATGGTGGCCGTGGTGTGTTGTGGAGTCAGTTCTGACTCATAGTGATGCTGTATAGGGTTTCCAAGGTTGTAAATCTTTACCAGAGCAGAAAGCTTCATCTTTCTCCTGAGGAACAGCTGGTAGTTTTAAACTTCTGACCTTGAGGTTAGCAGCCTGACTTATAACCACTGTGCTGCCAGAATGTATTACCTTAACTAACAGTACCACCTTATTTTTAATTTAGCTATTTTGTTAAATATTTAGTTGTATCTGATCATCATTTTCATTTGTCTGTATCTGGAGACTTTGAATACTGTTTCATATGTTTTTAGTCACTTGCATATTCAATACTCTGAAAAAATCTGATAAATTTTCATAAGTTTCTTGTCTATTTCTACTTTCAAATTATATTTTCATTTTCCATTTTTCATATATTCAGGTAATTGAGCCCTCTGAATCTGTGGGGGTGCTATCATTCTATGTTCTTTTTTAAAAGGTGCCTTTTGATGATCATGATTTCTTTTTTCTATCTTTCAATTAGTTTCACCCAACAGCCCTTTTTTTCTTTTTTTTTTTTTTTACATAACTAGAGCTTTTAGTGACCTGTTTATATTATATTGCTCTGTACAAATGTCATGGCATTTTCCTATATTATAGTTTTGCAAATTTTATCTTTCACATTTAGATCTACAATCTGTCAGAACTGTTTTCTCCCACTTTAGTGTAAATTATGAGCAATATTCCATTATTTTCTATATGGCTACCAATTATCTTTCTTTTTATTGTTAAGTGCTATTGAGTTGGTTCTGACTCATAATGACCCTGTACAGGTTTTCTGAGAAGTGACTGGTGGGTTTGAACTGCTGATGTTGAAGTTCAAACTAAACTTGTGGTCCAGTGTTTATCCTAAAAGGTCTACATCAGGACAGAAAGAATTATTCTTTACTTATAGCATACAGGTGACATAGTTTAAGTAAATTAACTGTTGATATATGAGCAGGTCTGATCCAGTACTCCCTGTTTTTTTTTTTTCCCATTTCCTTGTTTGCTTCATTTTGTGTCAATTCTATCTACACTGTAATGGCTTCATAATAAGTCTTTAAATCCTCTTGCTTCAAAATATAAGGATTTTACTGTTGTTTGGAGTCCTGGTGTGGTGCTGTGGGTTATTGCACTGGACTGCAAAATCGGTTTGAACCACAAGGTCGGCAGTTCAAGCGCACCAGCCACTTCTCAGAAACCCTATACAGGATCGCTATAGGTCGGAACCGACTTGGCATCACTTAACAGCAGCAACAAATCTGTTGTTTGTCCTTTAAAGTTTTAAACTTTATGTTGGAAATCTACCATTCCAATTTCAACTCTTACGACTCCAATTTACCCATAATAGATTTTAACCTGCTGGCTGTGTGCCGTGAAGTCGGTTCTGACTCATAGCGACCCTGTACAGGGTTTCCGAGGCTGTAAATCTTTATGGGTGCAGAAAGCCTCGTCTTTCTCCCGCGGAACAGCTGGTAGTTTCAAACTGCTGACTTTATGATTCGCAACCCGATTCGTAACCACTATGCTACCTGCTAGGTAATATTAAAGGAGCTCTGGTAGTGTAGTGGTTACAAATCGGTCTGCTAATCTCATTGTCAGCAGTTCGAAACTACCAGCTGTTCCACGGGAGAAAGATGAGACTTTCTGCCACCGTGAATATTTACAGCCTCCGAAACCCTGTACAGGGTCGCTATGAGTCGGAACCGAATCCACGGCACATAACAATGAGGTAATATTACTAAAAAAATTCACAAATAGCGACCCCCTCCACAAACAGTGACAAGACTTTTTTATTAATACAATCATTTACACATGCATGCAACAAATATTTCCAATATTTTCAGGCATACGCTCTAGGTATTGGAACTTTGTTGTTGTTGTTGTTGTTAAGTGCCAAAAAATGGGTTCTGACTTACAGCGATTCTGTATAGGATTCCCAAGGAGTATCTGGTGGGTTTGAACCACCAACTTTGTTGTTCAAACCAACCTTTCTGTCCAGAGCATTATCCTGCAGTGTCACACGAGGATTGGTAATTTAGCAACAAATTAAACAAAAATTAAATTTCTTGTAATACAGAGTTTTCAGTCTAGTTAGAAAGACATGGCAAATATACAAATATACAAACACTGTAAACTCTTAAATGTCTACACTCAACATAAGAACGAAGCTAAGTGTGTGAGCAGAGTCTTTAAGAACACTGGCTTCTACAAATTTGGGACAATGTGTATAAAATGAACAATTACCTGATTACCCTTAACAAACCCTGTGAGATCCTGTAATGGAGTGTATTCCTTCAATATAGGGTTGAAATCTTAAACGGTACTCATATGGTGGCTTAATGGTTAAGTGTTCTAATGATAAATGGAATTACATGGTTTGAACTTACTCAGCAGGTCTTCTGGTGAAAAGACCCAGAAAGCTGCTCCTTTAAAGATGAAAAAAAAAAAAAAAAACCCTTTGATGTCAAGTTAATTGTGACAACAGTGACTTTGTAGGACAGAATAGAACTGCCATATAGCACTTCCAAGGTTATATATTTCACAGAATTAGAATCTTTGTCTTGCAAAGAAGCTGGTACATGTGAACCACAAACCTTTCTGACAGCAGCCAGGTGATTAATCATTGAGCCAGCAGGGTTCTGCCTTAAAGATCACAGCTTAGGAAACCCTATAGGACAATTCTACTCTGTCATGGGGAGTTGTTTTGCCTCTAAAATTAGCTTCATAATTTTATCCATAACAAACTATGGATAACATTGCAAAGAATGGAAATTTCAGAACACGTAATTGTATGGAACCTGTACGTAAACCAGAAGCAGCTATCCAAACAGGTCAAGGGGATACTGAGTGGTTTACGTCAGGGTTGTAAACTCTCACTTATACAAAAAGAAAAACAGATCTATGTTGGAAGAAGTGCAGCCAGAGTGCTCCTTGGAGGCCAGGATGGTCAAACTTCGTCTCTCATACTTCGGACTTGTCAGGAGGGACAAGTCACTGGAGAAGGATATCATGTTTGGTAAGGTGGGGGGGTGGTCAGAGAAAAAGAGGAAGACCCCCAGCGAGATGGATTGACAAAGTGGCAGCATCAATGAGCTCAAGTGTGGCAACAATTGTGAGGTTAGCCCAGGATCAGACAGTGTTTCATTCTGTTGTACATAGGGTCACTATGAGTCAGTGCCAACTCAATGGTACCTAATAACAACAACAATATTTAATCTGTATCCTGAATAAATAATCAGAGAAATTGGACTATCTGAAAAAAAAAAAAGAAAAAGTGAATTCCAGATGGGATAAAGTCTCATTACCAGTCTTTGATATGCAGATGCCACAACCTTGTTGCTGAAAGCTAAAAGGACTTGAAGCACTTACTGATGAAGATAAAAGAAAACAAAGTCTTCAATATGAATTCCAACTCAATGTATAGGAAATAAAAATCCTCACAACTGAACCAATATGGTGGAGGCCATGCAGAGGACCCTAAACATGAAGGGCTCATTGTTAACTAGGGCCACAATGGTTCCCCCCTTTTGTGGCACGGGGCCCCAGGAGAGATCTCATGTGGGAACTCTGCTGTCTCTGTCTCTTTGTTTTAATCAGCTTATTTTCAATTTTCTTGATTTTATAATAAAAGTTTTCAGTAGAATCTTAGTAAGAAATATATTAGAGATTTAAAACTTGCACATTCGCACCATATTCAATCATGCGTAGTCCTAAAGAATGCTTCTCACACTAACAATATGTTTCATCACTAGGAAAAACCAGCTAAAGTTTTTGCCAGCTCAAGTTTAAGATTACATTCAACATTCTGTGTAGTTTTGGTCAGGGGCATTAAGACCTTTAGAAAACTAGCAAAAATGCAATTGAGGGCTAAGGGAAGAATATTAGATCATAAGCAGAAATTTAACTAGATGTTTCGTATGGAGAAGTTTTTGGTATAAGGAAGTTGTTCTGTTTCTTCTTGGCTACAAAACTTTTTTATGCTTCTTGTATTTCTTATTTAATCAATCATGAGAAACAATTGTGTTGTCAGTTACCATAGCAAATAATGTCTAGGTACATGTTGTGATTAATGAATCTATAGAAAATAATAGGTGAAGGTAGAAATAGGAGTTAAGATTTAGAATTATGTTTTAAGGTTAACGTGACATTTTTAGAGCAATGAGATTTGCTTACAGAAATCAGATATTGTCTAAGTATGTAAAGGGGTACAAGGAAGATTTTGATATTCTTGATGTTCTATATTGAAATGATTAATATGTATGATTTAGACCACTACTTTGAAAAGAATGATTAATATGTAGATGGTATGGAGTAGTATAAAAGCTGCTTGAGAATCTGAAATAGGCATGAGGAGAAATAAAATGTGAAAGGAGAAAATTCACCATTTAACAAGACCCATCCATCCTGTGAGCTTCATTCTTCGCTGACGTCATACCTCCCTCTAGGACCCCCAAATAAGAATGTCAGAGCTGGCTTCCGACACCAATAAACAAAATTATAGTAAATAGAGAAAAGCTTGATGTTGTCAAGGATTTAATTTTAATGCATCCACAATCAACACTCATGGAAGCATCAGTTGATAAATCAAATGACATATTGGGCAAATGTAATGAACAAAGATTTCTTTAGATTGTTAACAGTAAAGATGTAGGTTTGAGGACTAAGGTGGAACTGACCCAGGTCATGGTATTTTCAATTGTTTCATATGCATGTGAAAGCTGGACAGTGAATAAGAAAAAACAGAGAAGAATTGATGCACTTAATTATGTATGGTGTTGGCAAAGAATATTGATGATATCATGGACTGCCAGAAGAACAAACAGTTCTATCTTGAAAGAGTTATAGGCAATATGCTCATTAGAGGTGAGAATGGAGAGACTTCATTTTACATACTTTGAACACATTATTGGAAAGGACCATTCCCTGGAAAAAGCTATTATAATGTCTATTATGAGTCGGAACCAATAACAATTATGATAAAGGGTTAACAAAGAAGAGGAAGACATTTAAGGAAAGGATTGAAACAGTGGTTGCAAAAATGGGCTCAGACTTAATAATAATTGTGAGAGTTAGTGCCCTGACTTTGGATTTCTAGTCTCCTTCACAATGTTAAAAATACATTTTTGCTTGTTAAAGTCAGTCACTTGCTTGTTAAAGTCAGTCAATTGCAGTATTTCTGTTACAGCAGCACTAGATAACTAAGACAAATCCTTACTTGGAATTATCTTTATCTACTTCTGCATATTAATGTTTGTTGTTGTTGTTGTTGTTAAGTGCCTTAGAGTTGATTCTGACACACAGCAACCCTGCAAGGATTTCTGAGGAGCAGATGGTGAGCTTGAACTGCCGACCTTGGGGTTCAAATTGACTTTGCAGTCCAGTGTGTTAAACCACAGTACCATACCAGGATTCCATATTAATGCTCTTAGCTGTTAAAAACAGAGAATGGTCAATATTATGAAGTGATAGCTATGTTCCAAGCAGTGTTACAACTGATTTACATGTTTTCTCACTTCTTTTACATAACATCACAAATAGATATAAATGATTTCTTCTCTCCTTCCTTCAAAGAATTAATCCAAATTTGTAACGATACAAAGAGCCCTAGTGACACAGTGGTTAGGCGCTCATCAAAGAATCAAGTAATCGCTTTAAAGGAGAACGATGTGGGAGTCTGTTTCTGTAATAAGTAAAGCCTTGGAAACCCTATCAGGCAGTTTTAACTGACCCTGGTGTGGTGTGTAGGATGAACACTGGACTAGTAAGCATAAGTTGGCAGTTCGAACCCACCAGCTCCTCTCAGAAGACACAGTCACTATGAGTAAAAACCTGGATGACAAACAACAACAATTCTGTCCTATAAGGAGTCTATCAGTCAGAATTGATTCAACTGCAATGGGTTTGCTTTTTGCTTTGTAGTTTATACAATATAGACATCTCAATGCTATAAAAATGTTCTACTCAGTGTTCCTATGATCATATTGATGAACTATATGGATTTACCCTCAGCTAAAAAGTGAAATGTCTATAGTAAGTTTCATTCATTTTGCTATATTTTCCTGAAATTTGTGAATCATTTTCCATGAAATAAATTATTTTAAATACACTATTTGTGTTTATGCCTTAAAGAAATGCAAAATTCCATCACACATAATTTCTAAAATGGGTTAACTACTCTTGAGAGGTTTTGTTTTATTGATTCTGTAGAGAATAATAGAGGAACTACTAAGTTTCTTTAAGTCTGAACTAAATTTCAATTTTAAAATTAGAAACATTTTTATAACATTGTAAGTTCGAATTGGTACTTCCCTTAGTAAGCAACACTTTCAGCTATTAACAAAGGGCCAACACATTCAGTTAAGAATTGCACAAGTTCAGTATGCTTTAACTAAAAAAAGGAAGCCCATTTAAATCTCACCCAGTCTTAATTAAAAAGACCTTACAAGTTATTATTTATTGTGAGAAAGTTTATATAATCTAGTATCAAAAATAGGAAGTTGCAAAAGTATTGCTAACATGACCAAAAGGAAATATTACCTAAATTACCATGAATAATAGTGAGCTTGAGCTAAACTTTCATGTTTTCCAGATTTAAAGTTAATTAGGAAAACTTTCTAAAGATGAGTATAAAGTAATGCTAACTTTTAATGACTAACTGCAGATTTAGAAAGTTAGATGAATAAAATAGGTAATTAACATGTGTTGTACAAATACACAAACAAAAAGTAAAACCACTTTCATCATGATTTACGCTTGTTATTTTAAAATGTATCTATGTAAAAATACTAAAACACTTAAAATTAATAGTTGATTTCATAAGGTGGAAGGAAAATAATTTTCTGTTATTTTGAAAAGCTATGGAATAGAACAAATTAATAAGAACTGATTAATTCCTTTAGTAAATATTAACTTTACGTATACTTTTGCGCCAGGAATTGTGGTCTGCAACAGTATCAATTGTGAGGATGGTACAGATCTGGGAGGTATTTCATTCTGTTGTGCATAGAGTCACAACTGATTTGATGGTACCTAACAACAACAACAACAAGGCACCTTGGAAGCAATGTCTGGTGACCTGCTTCTGAAAATGTTAGCCACTAAAAGCCTTGTGACTACCAGCCGCTCGGCGGGAGAAAGATGAGGCTTTCTACTCCCGTAAAGATTTACACCCTCGGAAACCCTGTACAGGGTCGCTACAGGTCGGAACAGACTCTACGGCACTTAACAACAACAACAAAAGCCTTGTGAAGAACAGTTCTTCTCTTATACACATTGCGCTGCCTTGAATCAGATTCTCCTATACAGCAACTCATATTGATGATAATATAGTGACTCACAGAATAAATAGATAAGAGTTTAAATCATTTTTACTTTCTCATTTCTGTAAATGTTAAGCTAAAAAATGAAAAAAGTCATGAGAGATAAAAGGCCTTCAGGTCACTGTATAAATAAATTCCACAGTATCCATGTGTTCTAGAGTTCGAATTCAAAGGAAATGACCACACTAGGAGGGAGGTGTATTATTTAATGTGGGAGACAAACACAGATAAAGTAAATATTAAATACATACTTAATACCTCACATTATTGTACAGAAGTGTTCCTTTTTACCTTGTAGAAATTGTAGAAAATCCAAAAAGATTGGAAGTTTTTAGCACTAACTTTGTTTCTGCAGTAATTCCTGCCAATTCAAATGACCCAAATGGCAAAAAAAACCCACTGATGTTGAGCCCATTCCAACTCAGAGCAATCATCTAATACAGACTAGATTTGCTTCATGTATTTCCCAAGGCTGTAAAACTTCATGAAAGTAGACGAGCTCATCTTTCTTTTGTGGCATGACTGGTGGTTTAGAACAGACAATCTTATGGTTAGTAGCCCAGTGCTTAATGCATTCATGCGTGAAATGTATTCTATTGGTCCCTTATCATCTGAGAAGTCTTTGATATGTATTCTGAAACTCACTGAACTGTGTCAGAGCCTTCTTAGTCTATGTTGTTGTTGTTATTGTTAGGTGTCATCGAGTAGGTGCCGAGTCATAGCAACTCTAAACACAACAGAACGAAACAATGCCTCGTCCTGGGCCAACCTCACAATTGTTGCCATGCTTGAGCTCATTGATTCTGCCATTTTGCCAATCCATCTTGCTGGGGGTCTTCCTCTTTTTCTCTGACCCTCACCTTACCAAACATGATAAGCGACTGGTACCCCCTGACAATATGTTTGAAGTATGAGACATGAAGTTTAGCCATCCTGGCCTCCAAGGAGCACTCTGGCTTCACTTCTTCCAACATAGATATGTTTGTTCTTTTGGCAGCCCATGGCACTTTCAATATTCTCCTCCAACACCATAACTCAAAAGTCCAAATTCTTCTATGGTCTTCCTTATTCACTGTCCAGCTTTCACATTCATATGAGGTTATTGAAAATACCATGGCTTGGGTCAGGTGCACCTTAGTCCTCAAACTGACAACTCTGTTCTTGAACACTTTAAAGATGCCTGTGCTACTGACTTGCCTAATGCAATACGTCATTTGATTTCATGACTACCGCTTCCATGAGTGTTGATATTGATCCAAGAAGAATGAAGTCCTTGGCAACTTCAATCTTTTCTGCATTTATAAGAATGTTATTTATTTGTCCAGTGGTGAAGATTTTAGTTTTCTTTACATTGAGATGCAATCCATACTGAAGGCTATGGTCTTTGATCTTCATCAGTAAGTATTTTAAGCCCTCTTCTCTTTCAGCAAGCAAGGTTGTATCTTTTGGCTATTGCAGGTTGTTAATGATTCTTCCTCCAATCCTGATGCCATATTTTTCTTCATATAATCCAACTTCTTAGATTATTTGCTCAGCATACAGGTTGAATAAGTATGGTGAAAGAATACAACCCTGTCACACACCTGTCTTAATTTTAAACCATTTAGTGTTCCCATGTTCTGTTCAAACAACTGCCTCTTGGTCCATGTACAGATTCCTCATGAGCACAATTAAGTGTTCAGGGATGCTCATACTTTGCAATGTTTTCCATAGCTTGTCATGATCCACACAATGTTGCTCTATAGATATCCTGTGTTTCTATATAACCTCTTTGGAGTCTTCTCGTTTGATGATTTCTCATTATTGCTATGGTGAAAACCTTTCACTATCAGAGTTTTGTATAGATGCATGAGTTAAGAGTTTATTGTTGAAATTATAGTCCATCAATCTTTATTCAAAATTTATTCTAATAATTTGACTATGAGACATCAATATTCAATAAACCTCCAGGTCAGTCTGTCTTCTTGTATATACAAATGTTATGGTGCCAGTTGTGGTGGTGTGCCACCAAGTCTGTTCCAACTCATAGCCACCCTGCATAGGGTTTCTGAGGCTATAAATCTTTACAAGAACAGAAAGCCTTATTTTTCTTCCTCAGGCAACTTGTAGATTTTAGGTCTACTCCATCAGAAACTCATTCTCAATCTATATACTGCTGATTCCAGCTCATAACAACCCTATGTAGGACTTCCAAGATTAAATCTTTACGGTAGCAGACAATCTCATCTTTCTTCCTCAGCATGACTGATAGGCTTGAGATTAGTAGTCCAAAGCTTATTTTACAGTACCACCACCAGGGCTCCTTTCAGAACTTCATTTTGAGTTCACCTTTGAGCTGATCATCAAACATTCATCTGGAAATGCCATAACTAATTATTGACTCTGCTCTTTTACAGTCACATATGACCAAACATTATTGATGTTTGTTATAAGATATCCAAGCTTATCTTTAAAAGATTATGAAACAGCAGCAATGGTATTATTATTGGCATCCAATTCTGTCCAACTTCTGGGGAGATACTACGAATCATAATCTGCTAGCGCAAAATTGATTTCCAGGGATAAGGTATATCTCCTTCTCCATCCTTTCTACCAGTTCTGATATTAGCCATTCCTTTCACAGCACTCTCCACTTTTTCTGGGTTCAACAATCGCTTGCCATGGCCACTCAGAACTCACAAACCATTCCTACAGTTAAGCAAGTTCTTAATAAAGAAGGTACATCTTAAGATCAGGATCTGTCAGTATGTAGGCAAAATCTTGTAAGACAGCTTTCTCAGATTCTCTGGGCTATGCTGGCATCCACTCAGCCACCCTTAGGATAAGACTTCTCTGTCCCCCACCCCACAGGACAGGTTCCTGTCAACCCCCTGAGAATAGGATCTTTTTGGCCCCATCCAGATAGGCTCCTCTTATCCCTGCCATGTGCCACCAACAAGTTTGCTATTAGGTTGATTTTGGTCTTTCTCTATTTTCAGTGTGACATCCTTTTACCAAGTTAACATCTGCTTTAGGAGGTTCCTTGTTTTCTCTCTCTTTTTCTTCTTTCACAGTCTGTTTCTTTTTTCTCCTTTATTCCTTTCACTCTTTCCTGATGATTCTCTTCTGACTTATTTCTCTCTGAAAAACCTTTATGAGGTTGTCTGTTTACAGGTGATAAGAGCCCTGGCAGCAGAGTGGACTATGTGTTGGGCTGCTAACCTCTAGGTCAGCAGTTTGAATCCACCAGTCACTCCATAGGAGAAAGATGATGCTTTCTACACCATAAATATTTAAAGCCTCAAAAACCCTATACAGGGTCACTATGAGTCAGAACCCACTCTATGGTACACAGCAGCAGTAACAGTTTACTAGAATATATACAATTCTTTGTCAATCTCAAGAGATGGCCCTTCCTAGCAGGTGATATAAACTGACCAATCCCCTTTTGGTAGGCCACAGATACTGTATTTACATACTTGGCTATAGTCACTTCATTTTCATAGACTATTGCTCAATCCCTGTAAGATGCACACTAATCACAGGACAGGCAAGCTACTTTTGCAAAGAACCAAGTTTGTTGTTTGGTGCCCACAAATCGGATCTGACCTATAGCAATCCTGTATAGTGTTTCTAAGGAGCAGGTCATGAATTTGAATTGCCGACCTTGTGGTTCAAACCAACTTTGAGGTCCAATGCATTATCCAGCAGCGCCACACTAGGACTCCAAAGAACCAAAGTAAAAAGTCACATAAAGGAACTCATTTCATCAAACAGGTCCAGACATATTTTCCTTGGATAAATCACTGATTTGCCTGTATGGTCTTTAGTCTATAAACCTAGTTACTAGAAGTGCCATACATTTCTGAATTTCCACAGTGACAAGAGATTTAACACTGAGAATTAGTTGAGAATTCTGCGAGCGAATATTATTACAAGGGATAGAATTTTCCCAAGAAAATTCAGAATAAGCATCACATTGATACTGTGGACAGTTTTCTCCCTTTTTGTCATGATCTCCAAACAGTGGATCCACTCATTTTAATACCCTACTTGGTATTTTCTTTGGAGTGTGTGTGTGTATTTTTCTATCTCTGATGGTTTCAATTTTATGATTGCTGAAATGATGTTTGTTTCCTTAAAAGTGTTGTTCTTGGAAATCAGGAGGCTGGTTAAAGTGTTATGTAAATCTATTGGAATCAAATTTCCTTTGAGTACAGATTTGAGATGAGGATGGGTGTCTCCTCTTGACTGATCCCAGGGCGTTCAAGATCTTGGCTAAGAGGCACTCCCTAAAACACCCTGATAATTCTTACCTGATTTTGTTGTCCTTCTACTGTTTTAAATGTCTTTTATTTTAACAAATGCCATGCATTTGACAAATGATTAAAATGTAATCACAAAGATAAAAGTCAGGATTATATCTTATGATGCTTATCAAGAGTGAGTTTGAGACTATGATTAACATAACTGGTGTATATCAGCAAATTTAAATCAAAGAAATAAAAATATTATAAATAAAGTCTTGATGTTTCATGAAGGACTGTAATTGTCCACTAATGCCTAGCCCATTGTCACTGAGTATATTCCCAAGTTAGAACATTCCTTTAAGGGCTTCTCATATCACAGCATTCTGAATAAAGATTTATGCTTAACAATACTTTGGTTTATTTTCTTCCACAAAATATGATTTTGTTCATGTTTTGTCTCTAGACCAAGCAATTCTTTCTTTCTAACACACCTTATTTTGCAATTGGTTAATCAATTAATCAAAGGAAAAGTAAAAAATAAGCTAATTCTTCTCTCTTTTTCTTACAACTTTCTTATTCTGATTTGTTTTCAGCTTCAAGTTCAATTAAAAAAAACAGCAAGATGTTACAAAAAAAAATTTGGTCTCATCTTTTGTTTTTTTCAGTCTTACAAAACTGTCACTCAAATATCAATGCCAATTTTAACAACTCTGTAAATGGTTATGCCATATTAATAAATGCATAGTTTCTTCTACGTGGCATATAAATGGGCATAGAATGTTTTGTGAGTTAAAAATGATTTAAAGTAATCTTTATTTAAAATGTTTAATGAATGTGAAAATTAACATTTATAATTGCTATTTTAAGAGATGGAAATTGATTAATATCAAAATAATTTCATGATCTGTAAATAATATCCATGAAAGTTTTCTGATACAATTCAAGGAACTTTGTCAGATTACTGGGAATTCAAGCACTATATCACAGAATGTGAAACATATACGTTAGATGTCTCTTAATTTCCTTTTTATAAACCAGCACACTATAGATTAATATATACTAGGTTTGATCATTAAATTAAAACTAAATTAACATTGACTGATTTTCTTTCATTTTATATTTATTTTTATTTGATTTTTAAGTGTAATATCAGGATTGCTGTTGTTGTTAAGTTCTGTCAGGTTGGTTCTGATTGGCAGCAACCCTACAAGGTCTGAACAGTGGACCCTATGATTTGCAGTTCATTGCTGATCCTACAGCACCACAACAGGACTCCAATATCGGAATAAAAGACTCAATTTTCCTTTTATGGTAACATTTTCTGTATTAGAGTCAGAAAAAAATGAAATAATTATAAGTATTAAATTAATAAATGAATTAACTCATTTAACTGAAGATATTCTATTGATGCCTATTATAGCCAAATAGGTAAATTTTATAATTTATTCAATATGCTATTCAATGATGACATTAACACAATTATTAAGATCTTTTAAAACTGTCTACATACTAGTGTATTTAAATTAGGTTTTCAGGGAAACATTCAATCACTGAATAAATTTAGTATATAACAAACTATATAAAAAGTCTCTTTGCAGTACAAAGCTTTTCTTCATGCTTATGCTTGAATACTCAAGCCTAAATTAGAGCAATAAATCAGGTTCTACATCATATCAGTAGAAAGCTCTTCTAAATAGCATTAGTAAATTTCATAAGTGTTATTATTTTCACTAGTTTTCAACAAAAGGCTATTTAAAACTATGACTACTGTCTCCAAGTCATAACTGTGAGTTAGCTTTAGTTACGTGATTCAGTTCAGTTTTCATTTTCTGTTCATTCCTATATCTATCTGAATTGAAAATAATGTGACAGAAGTTTATTTGCCAACTAAAATATTTAACTTTTTTTCCTTCCCTAATCCATTTTTTTCACTCAAATTAAATTCTGCTTTTCTACTAGGTCAATAAACATTTCTAAACCAGCTATAAAACTAAATGTATCAAAAAAACACAAAAAAAACCCTCCCTTTTAAGTCTAATACAGCCATGAAAGAGCATTACATGGTGAGTTATTTGATGGATAATTGAACTGAAAAATAAACCATTTTGTATTCTTACTGTTATCTTAATTTTCTTATGTTGTCATTGTTAGGTGCTCTTCAGTTAGTTCCAACTCATAGCAACCTTACGTACAACAGAATGAAATACTGCCCAGTCCTGGGCCATCCTCACGTTTTGTTAAGCTTGTGCTCATTGCTGTGGCTACTGTGCCAATCCATTTAATTGGGGGTCTTTTTCTTATTCAGACCCTACACTTTACCAAGAGAGATATCCTTCTCAAGGGACTGGTCCTTGCTGATAATATGCTCAAAATATGAGAGACAAAGTCTCACCATCCTGGCTTCTAAGGAGTGTTCTTCAAACACAGATTTGTTTGTTCTTCTAGCAATTCATGGTAATTTTAGTATTATTTTCTAACACCGTAAATCAAATGCATCAATTTTTCCTTATTCATGGTCCAATTTTCGCATGCATATGAGGTTATTAGCAAAGATCAAAGACCACAACTTCCATTATGGATTGCACCTCAATGTAAAAAAACAAAAATTCCACACTGGACCAATTTTAAAAATCACAATAAATGGAGAAAGAGTTGAAGTTTTCAAGACTTTATTTTGATTTGATCCACGATCAACACTGATGATGTTGTTGTTGTTTGAAGCCATCGAGTTAGTACCAACTCATAGCGATCCTATGCACAACAGAATGAAACACTGCTCAATCCTGGGCTATCTTCACAATTGTTGCCACACTTGAGCTCATTGATGCTGCCACTTTGCCAATCCATCTCGCTGGGGGTCTTCCTCATTTTCTCTGACCCTCCACCTTACCAAACATGATATCCTTCTCTAGGAACTGGTCCCTCCTGACAATATGTCCCAAGTATGAGAGAAGAAGTTTGGCCATTCTGGCCTCTAAGGAGCACTCTGGCTTCACTTTTTCCAGCACAGACTTGTTTGTTCTTTTGGCAGCCCATGGCACTTTCAATATTCTCCTCCAATATCATAACTCAAAAGTATTGATTCTTCTATGGTCTACCTTATTCACTGTTCAGCTTTCGCATGCATATGAGGTTATTGAAAATACCATGGCTTGCGTCAGTTGCACCTTAGTCCTCAAGCTGACATCTTTGCTCTTCAACACTTTATAAAGCTCTCATGCAGCAGATTTGCCTAATGCGATACGTTGTTTGATTTCTTGACTGCTGCTTCCATGAGTGTTGATAGTTGATCCAAGAAGAATGAAGTCCTTGACAACTTCAATCTTTTCTCCATTGATAAGAAAGTTGTTTATTGGTCCAGTTGTGAGGATTTTTGTTTTCTTGACATTGAGATGTAATCCATACTGAAGGCTGTGCTCTTCAATCTTCATCAGTCAATATTTTAAGTCCTCTTCACTTTCAGGAAGCAAGGTTGTATCATCAACATATCACAGGTTGTTAATGAGTCTTCCTCCAATCCTGATGTCACATTTTTCTTCATAGAACCCAGCTTCTCAGATTATTTCCACAGCATACAGCTTGGTTTGAAATTAAGAAAGATGTGCGACAATGTTGTATTCTTTCACCATACTTATTCATTCAATGTTGAAGAGCAAAGGTGTCAGCTTTAGGACTAAGGTGCCCCTCACCCAAGCCATGGTATTTTCAATAACCTGATATGCATGGGAAAGCTGGACAGTGAATAAGGAAGATCGTAGAAGAATTGATGCTTTTGAGTTCTAGTGCTAGAGGAGAATATTGAAAGTCCCATGGTCTGCCAAAAGAACCAATAGATCCATTTTGGAAAAATTGCAGCCAGGAAGTTCCTTGGAAGCCAAGATGGCCAAACTTTGCCTCTCATTCTTCTGACATATTGTCAGGAGAGACCAGTTACTGGAGAAGGATATCATGTTTGGTAAGGTGGAGGAGGGTCAGAGAAAAAGAGGAAGAGCCCCAGCAAGATGGATTGGATAAGTGGCAGCATCGGTGGACTCAACTGTGACAACAGTAGTGAGGTTGGCCCTGGATCAGGCAGTGTTTCGTTTTGCTGTGCATAAGGTCACTATGGGTCATTACCAATTCAATGGCACCTAATAACAACAACATTTCTTTCTTCAAGGAGCTCTGGTAGTGTAGTGGTTACGAATCAGGAGTCAAAACTGACTCTACAGCACATAGCAACCACAGTTTCTTTCTTCAATTCTATTGGAGTTTGATTTATATATTTTAAAGCTCTATCATTGAGAGCATAAGTATTTATTATGGTTATGTTCTCTTGTTCAATTGCCCTTTAGTTATGAAATTATTCCCTTCTTTGTCACTTATGCTAGTTTTTGCACTAAAGTCTATTTGATCAAACATTAGTATTGCTACTTCTGCTTGTTGTTGATGGCCAATAGCTCGATATGTTTTTCACCCTTTAATTTGCAATCTTTGGTTGTCTTTGGGTATAAGGTGTATGTCTTATAGATAGCATATTAAAGGATCCTGTTTTCTTATCCATTTTGGCACTCTATTGATTAGTACATTTATTGCATTGACATTCAGCATAATTATTGGTAGAAATGAACTGATTGCAATAATTTTGCTGTGTGGCTTTTTTTTGTTTTTGTTTTTGTTTTTGTTTTGTTTTTGTGTGTGTGTGATGCTGGTTTCTTGGTTTTGCATGTTTTCCCATGCTTAGTTCATTTGTGTGTGTGTGTGTGTGTGTTTTCTTGTTAATTTCTTCATAGTTTTAATGTTTATAGCAACTTCATAGATTTTCCTTTTCTTGATGTGATATGAATGTGTATTAATTTTCACTGTGGTGAACCTTTAATTTATTAACTTATTCCCCATTTTATAAGTCTGTTTTAGAGATATCTAACTGACCCTCTTGCCCTCTTGAATTCCTTAACTATATTTTCCCTCCTTTCATTTTATAGTTTTGTTCATCATAGATTGACATCTCTGATTCTGTATTTCGGTTCTTTAATTTTGTTCTATTTTGGACACATCCATATCTCAAGTGAATCCAAAGTGATATTACTGTGTATGCCAGTCTCCAGTTTTTGTCTGCTATGGTTGGCTCTCAGTCCAAAAGACTCTCCTTAATAGTTTTTGTAAAGTTGACTTTGTTTTCACAGTCTTTCAATTTCTGTTTATTTGGAAATGTGCTAATTTCCCTATCATATCTGAGGTACAGCTTTGCTGGGAATGTGATTATTGTTTGGCAGTATTTTTTTTTTTTTGTTTCAGAGTTTTACATGTCTCCTCATTGACTTCTTGCCTGTATGGATTCTGCTGAGAAATCAGAGTTTAATCTTATCGGCTTCCTTTGTTGTTGTTGTTGTAGTTAAGTGCCATTGAGTCAGTTCCAACTAACAGCAACCCTTTCCAAGGAGAGGTTGGTAGGTTTGAACCACCGACCTTGTGACTCAAACTGACCTTGTGGTTCATCACATTATCCTGCAGCACCGCAAAAGCTTCTCAGTCTTTTGGCTAAGATCAAGTGAAGTATCCTTTTTAGGGAACATTTCTATTTTTCCAAGCTGCTTTCAGGATTTTTTCCTTATCTTTGGTTTTGGAGAGTTTGAAAGTGATATGCCTTGGTGATTTTCCTTTGTGGTCTAGCCTTCCTGGGTTCATTCAATTTCTTGAATCCTTATCTTCTCATTTTTTATTATTTTAGGGACTTTTTTTTCCTTTTCCCTATTTCTAGCATCTCTTTATGTTTTCTGTGCTTTTCTTTGTCTTTTCCTGTTCTGGAATTCTAATCGCCCATAGGATACTCCTCCTCTTCATGTTTTCACACATGAATCTTAGGCTTTCTTCAGATTTTTTCATTCTTTTTTTCTGATTGTTTGTTGCTCTCTCAGAGCATTGTCTGATAACTTAGTATTCTAGATTTCTGTTTGCAGGTTTTGCGTCTCCAATCCTTTATATTTTGTTTGATAGTTCCTGTAGCGCTTTTCTGAATTCTTCCTTATTTTCCTTGACCTTTCTGTCATTAGTTTGGTGCTGGTGGCTAGGTGCGTGGAGTTGGTTCCGACTCGTAGCGACCCTGTACCGGGTTTCCGAGGCTGTAAATCTTTCGGGAGCAGAAAGCCTCATCTTTCTTCCCCGGAATAGCTGGTAGTTTCAAACTGCTGACCTTGTGGTTCACAGCCCGATTCGTTACCACTATGCCACCAGAGCTCCTTGTTGTTGTTGTTGTTGTTGTTACGTGCCTTAGAGTCGATTCTGAACCATAATGACCCTGTATAGGGTTTCTCAGGAGCAGCTGGTTAGTTTGAACCACCGACTTTGCAGTTCAAACAACTTTGAAGTCTGACGCATTAGCCCACAGCACCATACCAGGACTCCACCAGAGTTCCTTGGTGGTGGCGGCTGTGTACCGTGGAGTTGGTTCTGACTCATATTGACCTTGTACAGGGTGTCTGAGGCTGTAAACCTTTACAGGAGAACACCTCATCTTTCTCCCGCGGAACAGCTGGTAGTTTTGAACTACTGATCTTGCGGTTCGCAGCAGGTTCGTAACCACTACGCTACCAGAGCTCCTGGTTGTTGTTGTTGTTGTTAAGTGCCGTCGATCCCAACCCATAGCGGCCCTGTATAGGGTTTCCGAGGAGTGGCTGGTGAGTTTGAACCGCTGACCTTGCAGTTCAAACAGCTTTACAATCTGGTGCATTAACCCACGGCTCTATGCCAGGACTCCTTAAAGGTATCTAAATATTCTTCTGAACTCTTTTTCATGCATTTTCAGTAACTCTTTTTTCTGAAAAACATTTTCTAGCTTTGCCTCTTGGTCATTTGAGCTGCTTTGTATTGTTTTTTTCATATGAACAGAGATTGTATGCTCCTTTCAAGGTATTATGGTGTTGTATTTGTATAAAGTCGATGCATGTAAGTTGGTGTACTCTTAGGCACTCCCCATCTGCCTTCTGGTATATGTGATCAAGAGATAAACTTTTGAATAATTATGTGTTCACTATTAAGGATCTACCTAGTTGGCCTAAGTTGTTGCCACTGATCTTGTGGATAGCAGCTGGTATTGACTCCAGCCCAAATGCTGCTGCTGGAAATGATATGACTGTGGCTAGGCTGTGTGGCCACATGATGTCTCCTGTCAGATGAAGGAAGAAGAGAAACTATTTCCATAAAAGCGAAGGAAAACAAATCAAAACAAAAAGCAACAATCATCAAAAACTGAAAAATGAAATAGAATATTTTTTAAAAATTATGATTCCTTTTCATCCAGCAATATACAAAATATCTATATACCACTTGCTGGCCTCTTGCATTCATAGCCACCCATGGAATTTCAATATGGTTCCACTGTGCCTCTCTGACCTAAAAAACATCCAGTTTTGTTCCCCACTTTTCTCTAACCCCATGTTCATTCAATCACTTCTCCTAATAATAATTAGCCCAGGACTGGCAAGGGCTGAATGTGAAGATTTGGATCAGGGCTTGCCAGAGTACAGCTATGCTTTAAAACCTGTGTGATTCTGCATGTCTGGAAAGTGAGATCTTCTCTAGTGGCATACTCTGGTAGACCCTAGTATCACCTCTCATGACCAATGGTAAGGAACCAAAGATGAAAGGAGAAAAAAATTCACACCTTTGTCTCTGTGAGTCACATGTAAGCTTCTGCAATGCAAGTTTGATTCCTTGTCTCCTAATCTGCTCACACATGCTCAATAGGGCTGTGGCAGTTCCCATTGTCTGTCAGCTGCCCCAAATCAGAAGTCACTTCCTTTCTTGTCATGTCTGTTCAACTCTCACTCCCGGTTAGCACTTGATTCACTTATTTATCCTTTTATCTGAAGCTCAGACAGAATCCTGAATCTGTCTCATCTAATTTTTCATATCCTTGATAAAGAGGGTCTTCCCAGGAGGGCTGTATTCTTTATTACTTATTATTAATTGAACTTTAAAAATCTATAGATCTATACTCACAATGTTCAAAACTCTAAAATTTACTTTTAAAAAATTAAATGAATTTTATTAAATGTTTGTTTAAGCATATTTATAATTCTAGCATTCATTTTCAAACAAGTTATCAGTATAGTAATGTGTCCCATTCAAGTTATGTCTGAACTTACATACAAGAATACCATATGTACTATATTATGATTTACTTTATATTCCAAAATACTACTCAGCCACCTTGTGAGAGGGTTGAGAAGAATGAGCTGAGAGTGCTTTAGGAAAAAGGAACTGAAAACGAATGTGATGCTGCTGGTAACTAACACTTCATTAAGCAAAAACCTATTGCAGTGCTGTTATTCAAAGAGAAGGATCCAAGAAGTTATTTAAATGTTATTTTTCTGGGAAAAAAAAAAAGGCTCTACTTTGAATATGTTCTCTACACTATGAAACATTAGCAGTGACATAACTTACAAATCTTCACAAAATTTAGACACAATTGATTTTTGTTGTAGAACATAGGGAAGAGTGTATATACAGAAAAATTTCCCAAAAGGCTGTCAAATTTTTATGGTAAGAGTGTTACTGGAGTCAGGACAATTAATGATAAGAAAGTCAAGTTGTCATTCAGAAAGAAATATTTATTAAATAATATCTTGCAAGGGGAAGAAAAATTTATTAAAGAATACCTTGTAAGGGAAAGCATGCCAAAAAAACAAAACAAAACAAAACAAAACAAAACAAAAACAGTTTATCTCTGAGCCTACAAAGTTACAGGGTTACATAGAGTTGTTTCCAGTGGGAAAGCTAGTTTGGAAGCACCCCAGGGTGGAGATTTCTGTGGTAGCTTAACAGCTGTCACTCCCTCCATCCCTCCTCTCCTTGGAGCTGTGTGCACAGTTGATTTTCAGTATGAATTCTGCGCCTTCAAGATGGAATCTGTTGCAAAGGTCTCTGGGAAATACTGATTCCCACTTATGGTCTATGATCTACATCATGTGTAATTTTAAGGTTATCTTCTTTCTCTTGTGCACATGCTCCAGGAACCTGTCTGTTCTGTTTTTAGGGAAGGAGGGTGTTTGTGGTTATTTCTCTGGTTTACAAGGTGACCAGTCATTGTTTTGCATGAGGGAAGATTATTGCAAACATTCTATTATGTTCTTTTTCTAAATAGCATGCTCCAGGATGTTTTGGTAGGGTTTTCCAGGCCCCAAGATTCCCAGGTTTTTTGGTCAGGACATGAAGGGCTCCAAGGTCCTCTTCCCCAACTAGAGGGATATTTAAATTTATAGATTGTAGTAAGACAATGCCTGATGTCAGATCTCAGGTGAAATAACTTTTTTTACTCCATTTATTTTGTGTATCTGGGAATATGTGGGAAATCTAAAATATGGGACCAAAAGTAAGGACTCTTCCTACCCAATTTCAGGTTAATATTGTGCCTTGGAGCACATTGGCTCTGGGGGATAAGCACTGGACAGCAAATTATGATCCTACTTTTTATCCAATAATTTATCCACAAATTATTCAGCAAACATAGTTACAGTTTTCACACTTTTTCAACAATCCCTTTAATTGTGTTCTGGTTGTTTCATTTCCAATACATTAATTTAGCCTGTCCCCTTATCTTTTCATAATTCCTTTAGAATAATTTTTAACTTTTATCCTCTTTTTACAACAGAGCATTATACTTGTGGCTTCTATGTGTTAATCTATTATTTTGGTAAGAATTGACACCAGGGGACAGTTTCTGTACAAGTTTCAAAGAATATCTCAGGACCACAGTCTAAGGGAGTTATCTAAACTCAGTTAGTTCCATAGGTCTGGAAGCATAAAGAATTTTAGTACTTTCCCAAAATTATCTCTCCATCAGGGGCCATCTGTTTTGACCCTGATGAGAGCAACTGATAGCTGGACACCATCTAATCCTTCTGGTCTGAGAGTAAATAAGGCTATGCTATTGTTTAACAGTAGTTTAACATTTTATTCTAATTCCTGCTTCTTGAAATATTCTCAACTCTTTATGTTCAACATTTTATACATGGTACCTGAGCAGTATTTTGGAATACTCTACAGACTCGACTCTTCTCTAAAACTTTGATTGATTGCCTTCTGTTTTGTTTGTTGCTGATGAGTAGAGACAAATATTTGTATCTTATATAGTAGCTCTAAGTCTTTGAAGATCCCAAACACTAGTCATGTCATCTCACTGGGATGAAGATGTGAAATTTGTGATAGCAACTGACTGAGTTTTCCCATGAGACTAAAGTCCTAAGCATTCAAACACAGTAAAACCATTCTTGCAATTCATTTGATTACGTCTGAGAAATAGATGTAACTGTGTCCTTTATGAAAATATAATTGTGCAAATACAAATTTGTACATGCATATTAATATAAATACTTCTATCAGTGTTGACATATATACTGATCTATACCTAAACAAACTTATGAGGGGGCTTCAAAATTTTTCATCTTTTAATTTCATTTACCCGTGAACTTTTGGAAGATCACTTGTATTCCAATGGCCTATAAGTTTATTCTGAGTTCTGATGTGGTGCTGTAATATAAAGCAATGGCCTGCAAGGTCAGTTTTGAACCACAAGGTTGAGGTTCAAAACTCATCAACTGCTCCTTGGAAATCCTATACAGATTCACTCTGAATTGGAAGCCACTTAACATCATTTAACAACAACAATGTGTTTTTTATTAAACCAATATCTGGCTATTTTCATTACAGTAAGCATATAGAATGTTTTCATATCAGAGAATCTAAAGCTTTCTATTTTCTTCTTCAGAACAAAATATTTGTGATTTCTTAGCTCTTCATATGAAAAGAGTCATTAGTTAATCTTTTTACATAAAGAAGGTAGGAATTAGAGTCAGCATTGTATTGTATATGCAGATTACTGAGATTGTTATTGTTGTTGTTGTTGTTGTTGTTGCTAAGTGCCGTCGAGTTGGTTCCGACCCATAGCGACCCTGTACAGGGTTTCCGAGGCTGTAAATCTTTATGGGAGCAGAACGCCTCATCTTTCTCCCGTGGAGCAGCTGGTAGTTTCGAACTGCTGACCTTAAGGTTCGCAGCCCAATTCGTAACCACTACACTACCAGAGCTCCTTGTTGTTGTTAGTTGCTATTAATTCAGTTCCAACAGATAGTGACCTAGTGAACAACAATAAAAGACACTGCCCAGTTCTGCACAATCTTCACAATTGCTATGTTTGAACCCATTATTAATGTTACTGCGCCAATCCATCTTGCTGGGTATCTTTCTCTTTTGCATCGACCCTCCACTTTACCAAGCATGATGTCCTTTTCCAGGTAAGGGTCCCTCCTGATAATATATCCAAATTATGAGTGATGAAGTCTGGCCATCCTTGTAACTAAGGAACATTCTGGTTGTACTTCTTCTAATGTAGATTTATTTGATTTTCAGGCCGTCAGTGATACTTCCAATGTTCTCCAACACCATAATAAAATGCATCAATTCTTCTACAGTCCTCCTTATTCACTGTCCAAATTTCACATGCATATGAGGTGATTAAAAATACCATGGCTTGGGATTCTTAGACACACCTTACTCCTCAAGGTAAAATTTTTATTCCTTTACACTTTAAAGAGATATTTGCAGGAGATTTACCATACTGCAATACTTTATTTGATTTCTTGAATGCTGCTCCTTCCATGAGCTACTCTGCATTCAAGGACAACTGTGGATCCTGCTGAAATGAAATTCTTGGTGACTTCAAACTTTTCTCTTTTGATTAAGAAGTTGTCTATTGGTCCAATTGTGGAGATTTTTGTTTCTTTACAGTGAGTTGTTAACCAGACTGAAGGCTCTATTCTTTGGTCTTTGTCAGCAAGTGCTTCAAATCCTGTTAGGTTTCAGTAATCAAGGTTATGTCATCTGCATGTAACAGGTCATTAATAAGTCTTCTTCTAGTTCTGATGTCATGTTCTTCTTCTTATAGTCCAGCTTCTTGGATTATTTGTTCTGCATATATTCACTTGGCCAGCTAGCTGTCTTCCAATTTCTTGGCATGAATGAGTGATTGCTTCCAGTGCTGTATCAGTTTTTAAAACATTTTAATAAGTATTCTGTTTTGGAACCTTGTTTTTCACTAATGCATTCAGTGCCACTTGGATATCTGTCCTCAATATAATCATTTTTTGTTTATATACTACATTTTGAAATGATTGAATATACTATTGACCAATTATTTTTGGTCCTATGACTCCACCATATATTCCTTTTAGCTTCTGGAGATGCCTCCTACATTGTTTATTACTTTGCACATGAATCTTTTAACATTGAAAGTTAAAGTTTAAGGGTTTTCTTCAGTTCTTTAAGCTTGAGAAGGGCTGAAGTGTTCTTCCCTTTTGGTTTTTTAACTCCAGAGGTTTGCACATTTCATTAAAATACTTGAGAATGTCTTCACAAGCTACCCTTTGGAATTTTCCATTCAGCTCTTTTACTTAATCATTTTTTTTCCCATTAACTACTTTTTACTACTCTGCATTCAAGGACAAATTTCAAAGACTCTTCTGAGATCCATTTTGGTCTTCTCTTTCCTCACTCTGTTTTTAATGACCTTTTACTTTATTTGTGTATGATATCCTTTATGTCACCCTAACTCATCTAGTCTTCAACATTAGTGTATAATGCATAAAATCTGTTTTTGAGATAATCTCTCTAAGGCATATCATTGCTTATGTTAGATAGATCTTGGCAGAGAGCAGAGAAAACCAAGAAGATGTTTCCTTTGCTTTACTGGCTGTACCAAACTACCTGTCTCCTGTTCTTAGATTCCATCTCTTAGAAAAATCTTAATTCTTGTTCTGAAAACAGCTGTTTACACAACATCCTGTCTATTATAAGGAATCTTTCTCTGTATCCTGTAAAGCAAGACGTGCCTGATTTCTCAAGCTGGGAGTAGGAAAAGTCCTTTACCATGGACATATTATTACACTTATAGATTGTGGCCACTATATCAGCAGGTAATCCAGATATTTTATGTACGATCACTACAATGTTGTTGTTGTTGTTAAGTGCCATTGAGTTGGTTCAGACTCATAACAACCTTGTATAGAGTTTCTGAGGAGCAACTGGTGGTTTTGAACTGCTGATCTTGTGGTTGGAAGTACAGTGTTGATCCACAGTGCCACACCAGACTATAATAGAATTAGTTGTTGACGTGGATATTGAATCCTCATTTAGTATAAAATGTTTATAAGAAAATATATTTCACATTTTAAATTATATCCTCAAGTACATATTTTTAAATATCTGGGGATACTCTACTATATTCTGGAGTCCTCGTGTGGTGTTGTGGGTTAATGTGTTGGGCTGCAAGGTTGGTGTGAACCAGAACGTCAGTAGTTCAAGCACACCAACTACTCCTTGGAAACCCTATACAGGTCTCTGAGTCAGAATTGAGTCCATGACACTTAACAACAACAAAATATTTTATTCATGGTAGTCTGCTGATATAATGGGTTAAACACTGGGCTACTAACAGTAAAGTCAGCAGTTCTAAATCACCAGGCATTTTTCAGGATAAAGATGAGGCTGTCTCTTCTCATAAATGTTTACAGTCTCAGAAAACCCTATGGAAAAATTCTATTGCTCTGTCCCATGGGCTTGCTATCAGCTGGAATCATCTCGATATAATAATACTTTATTCCAAATATAAACTTTTAATTACCTATTGAAAAAGATCAGTGCTTTTTTTTTTTCTTTCATACTTTTATTTTTTTTAATAAAAGTAGTTAAAATACTGTTAATATAATTTGTTTTTCTGCTTTCCCTTCTTCCTGGTTGGCATAAAGGCAATAAAATTCCAATAAATTCATGTTAATGAGTTAGTGTTTCACCCTTTGTACTTCTTGTTTTGGCTATTAGATATCTACTATGGCCAGGTATAAGGAGCTCTGGTAGCGTAGTGGTTACGAATCGGGCTGCGAACCTTAAGGTCAGGGGTTCGAAACTACCAGCTGCTCTGTGGGAGAAAGAAGAGGCTGTCTACTCCCGTAAAGATTTACAGCCTCGGAAACCCTGTACAGGGTCGCTATGGGTCGGAACCGACTCAATGGCACTTAACAACAACAACAACATGGCCAGGTATAGAGTTCTTGTGTAGTGCCGTGGATTAATGTGCCAGACTGCAAAGCCATTTGAACTACAAGGTTGGCAGTTCTTACTCAGCAGCTGCTTCTCGGAAACCCTATACAGGGTCGCTATGGGTTGTAATCTACTTGATGGTATGTAACAACAATAACATGGCTAGCTATCAGAGTCCTGTTATGGCCCATAGCATAAGTACTCATCCTCAAGGTCTGCTTGAATCATAAGGCAAGCAGTTAAAATTCAACAGTCACTCCTGGGAACACTATAAAAAGTAGCTAAGAGTCAGAAGCAAACTGATGGCAATTAACAACAGCAAATAGGCAAGCTTTACTATAAAAACAGGGGAGAAATCTATTTATGGCCATTCAGATAAGTATTTTATTTATCACATAGTAGTTGCAGCTATTTGGTGGACTGCACTCATCAACTTCTCAAATGATAAATTTAGCAGCTTTTCAATTTAAAAAAATGTTAGTATTGTCTTATCTTTTAGGTGAAAAGGAAATATTTTTATAGGTAGATTACTAGGGGGAAAAGAATATTCTGAATGCAAAATAAATTTTTATATTTTTGAAGAAAATTCCACTGCTGTAACATTCTTCATATTTTGGCTCTCGAAGACTTGTTTTCATTTTCTTCAGCTTCAATTTGAATTTGCATATCAGTAATTGATGGTCTGTTCCACAGTCTGCCCCTGGTCTTGTATTCA
>NW_006408581.1:9114668-9121559 GCF_000296735.1 Chrysochloris asiatica | reverse complement strand
GAGAAAAAGAGGAAGACCCCTAACGAGATGGATTGGCCAGGTGGCATCATTGATGGACTCAAGTGTGGCAGCGGTAGTGAGGTTGGCTGAGGATCGGACATTGTTTCGTTCTGCTGTGCATGGTGTCGCTATGAGTCGGTTCTAACTCTATGGCACCTGACAACAACAACAATAACATTCTTCATTTAACTTGTTGACTACAAAAGACAAAATCAATATCTTATTTGAAGTATTTGAGTCCTTGAATGGTACAAATTGTTAATGTACTTGGTTGCTACTTGAAAAGTTGTTGGTTCAAATCCACTCAGAGGCACTCAGAAGAAAGACCAGCTCATCTACTTTTTAAAATCAGTCACTCAGAAAACTGTATACAGAAAAGTTCTAATTTGAACCACAGGGATTTACCATGAGTCTGTTTCAATTTTATCATAATTGGTAATTGAAGTATTTATCTGTGAATTATGCATACATGGAGACACTTAATATAGTGAACAACAAATATTTAAGAAATTGTTGTTATTGTTGTTCAGTGCTGTTGAGTGGGTTGTGACTCACAGTGACCCTGCACAGAATTTTCAAGGAGAGGCTAGTGGATTTAAACTGCCAATCTTGTGGTTAGCTTTCCAGCGCTGGTCCTACCGCTCACACAAGGACTCTATAATTTATGAGTGAAGACAACTGAGTTGCTTTTTGTGTTGTGTATATGTATCATGAATGCACAAAAGACACTTGTTTATTATTATAATAGACTGAGATGGGTACACTATTTTGCTGTTTCTTCTTTAGTAACTTTGCTTATCAATAACTCCTTACAGCTCACCTTATACATTTATATCATTTAATGTTCCAAGTGCTTGATTTGAAAAGACAAAAATAATTCAACCCTATTGTATTTCATTTTGCTAAATAGAAGTTAATAAAATGAAATAGCCTAAACCAATTTGATTATTGAAGTTAACTCCACAATTTGTACTTAATGCAAATCTTTTAGGAAATATTTACAGCCAGAAATAAACTAAATCATATGAAAATGTATCTTATCTGGTCACGTATAATTAGTAGAAAATAATTGTTTAAGAAAATGGACAGTGTTTCTGGCATGCACTGCATAATATCAATGTCTAATAAATGCTGGGATTAAAATATAAATTATGTATACTTTATACAGCTACAAGGAAGTGCAGTGCTTCTGCATGATAAGCATTAGAATGTGAAATGAAAGTTTGACAGTTCAAACCCAATAGCCTTTCTGTGAGAGAAGGGTAAGGATATCTTCTCCAGCAACGTTTTACAGTCTATGAAATCCTCTACAGGGTAGCTATGAGTCCTGGAGTGGCACTGTAGAACATGCTCTAGACAGTAAGATCAGTTTGAGTTTCAAAGTCAGCAGTTCAAACTCACCACTGGCTCCTTTGAAATCTTATAAAGAGTTGCTATGAGTCAGAACTGAACCTATTAATATCAACAACAACACGCAGTTAAAAGAGGAGTCCTGGTGTGGCACTGTAGGATTAGCACTGGACTGCTAACCATAAGATTGGTGATTTGAAACACTATACAAGGATGCTGTGAGTCAGAACTGACTCAACAGCACTTAACAACAGAATGTAGTTACAAGAAGCCCTAAAAATACCATTTTGAAAGTGCTTGACTACTAACAGAAAGGTCAGGGACTTGAACCCACCATAAGAGAAAGATGTATGAGTGTGCCTTCCATTAAGATTTATAGTCTTGGAAACCTTGTTGGGAAATTCTACTCTGTGCTATAGGGTAGCTATGTGGAGGAATCAACTTGACCTCTGTGTAGTGTAAATACAGTTACAAAATAAAACAAAGAATTGAAATGTGTGCAATAGAATTGAGAAAAAGTGCTGCTTCTTCCAATGTTACTCTCGGTTTCACAATAGATAAATTCTATAACAAGAGGAAGTGTCTATGTTATAGAACAAAGTGACAGATATCTTCAATATGTAGGCTAAATCTTTCAATGGGTAAGCCTTTGACCTTAAACAAATCATTAAGCATATTCTCTGCTAAAAGTGAATATTCTTTTACTAGTATTTTCATATCACTGTTAAAACAGTCTTAAAATACATTTTCTGTATCTGTTTTCATATTATTTTCTTTTATAAATAACTCATTATTTATACATTCCATATGAAATATGGAGTCCTGATGTGGTGCTGTAGGATAATCACTAGACCTCAAGATTTGTTTGAATCACAGGGTCAGCAGTTCAAACTCACCAGCCACTCCTCAGAAACCCTATGTATGGTTGCTATGAGTCAGAACAAACTCAATGGCACTTAACAACAACAACAGCAACATATTAAACATGGGGGATATTACTAGGTAGTTTGAGGAAAAAATACAGTAAGCATTCCACTATCTGACACATAAATTGAAACTTATATCTAGCAGATATTCAACAAATGCTAGAATCTATAAATTATCTAAAGGATCTAGCATTTTATTTGACTGGGAAAATGATTAGGAACATCAGTCATATCCTTGGATGGAGAGAATCAAAGGGGATATGTTCTTTCCCACCAACCATTTTAATTTTAATATAATCTTTCAAAGGTCAGCTGTTCAAACTTACCAGTCTCTCAGTCGCTTCTCCGAAGGCCTACACTGGGTTACTATGAGTTGGAACTGACTCAACAATACTCAATAAAGATAATTGCTGTTTTTGTAAAAACTTTAAAATTCCAAATGACATCTGCAGAGTATAAGATACTGTTGTTGGTAAATGCAGTCAAGTCATTACCGACTTGAAATGACCCTATACAGGGTTTCCAAGAGCGGCTGGTGAACTTGAATCGCCAACCTTGAGATTCAAAGAAACCTTGCAATATAAGACAGTGTTGCTGTTGTTAATGCCATCAAATCGGTTCCCACCCATAGTGACCCTGTATAGGGTTTCTGAGGAAAAGTTGGTGAGCTCACCTTCCCAGACTGACTCACATTACTCTGGCCAAACACTAATTTTATTCTCTATAAATAAACTTTCCTTTGTAGATTATCTTCTTATTTCTCATTATATAAAACATCGCTTAGTACTCTCTGTTGACAGAAATAGGACACATTTTATGTGTCCTATTTAAATTCAAAATATGAAGTATTTTGGCATAGTCATATACCTGTAAAAGCTGTATTTCTTAATAAAATTTTACCATTAATTGATTTTAAAAAGCATTTCTTGTCTAATTACTCCCTCCTAATAATGCAAATGAGTTAATGCGCCAGACTGCAAAGCCATTTGAACGGTAGTTCAAGCTCACCAGCTGCTCCTCAGAAACCCTACACAAGGTCACTATGGGTCGCAACAACAACAGTGATGCAAGTACTTTGATTTTTCTGTGAACTATTTAGCATTAATTTAAATACAATGATATTACTAACAGACCCTTTCCTCCTGTAAAAAGAAAAAGGCACACTATATTCTGACAGGGAATCCTTATGTGATTTTGTAGGATAAGCTCTGGATTGCTAAATGAAAGGTCAGTGGTTCAAACCCATCAGGCACTCCTCAGAACCCTATATAGAGTTGATATGAGTCAGAACCAACTGGAAGACACTTAACAACAAAAACAACACTTTTTTCAAGATTTTTCTTTTTTTATTCTGTTTTTGTTGGTGTGTTGTTAAGTGTCATTGAGCTCATCCTTACTCATAGCAGCCCTGTATTGGGTTTAATCTCTTAAATGAATGAATTTTTCTACAGGTTTAAAGTCATAAGTTTTATTATTGCATGAAATAAGGCAATTGTGCAAACCACAGAATGTACAGTACAATATAACAGCAGCTGCAGAGGGATGCAGAATATGTTAAAGATGTTTTCTAGTCTCAAGAATTTGAAATAGATAATACATTTTACCTTTTCAACATAGTAGACTCACTCTCCCCAGAGAACACTTTCACTGGCTTGTTAATCTCCATCTAAGTAGTAACCTGTGTGCCAGTGTAATAAAGATCAAGTTGGTTAAAGTATCTCTGGTCCTAGTTTAACGTTTAAATACTTCTGGCAACACAGATAAAACCAGAAAATACCCAGAGGTATCTAAGAACTGGCTCAGGGAAGATAAAATTATTCAACTTAGTGGAATTGCTGAATTTAAGGCCAACATAGAAATTTTATCAGTTTATCCTGAAAGAAATTGAACAATGTAGTACTTCAAATAATATATTGTAGAAGATGAAGTGCTTAACTTGCTGTTATGGGTGTAGCTCTCTGTCGACTTACTGCAGTATTGCTCAATGAAAAGAGAAAGTAAAGGATGAATCTTTCAGAGATATAACTGCAATTCTTCAACTGCATTTGTACAGCAAGTCATGGCTAACAGTACATTTAGTGTTTCACAAATATTTACAGCTATAGGAATATCAGTGGTTGTGTAAAGATTAAAGTTATGTTTATTGACATATAGACTCCTTTCAAATATAGATATCAATTTTCAGGCTTATTCCAAATTCGGAATCATATTTTATAATGCAAATATAAGTGTTATCAAAAAGTGAATTGTTTTATTTGTAGTTTTATGAATCAGTCTAATCGCTCTGAGGTACATAGTAATTAAGAAATAAGAGATTTGATCTATATATTAATTAAAACTCTTTTCTATTAGTTTGTTAATATATTGTTTTAGTCATTTGTATTTAGTGAATCATACAAGTCCATCATTCAAATGAATATATGTTTATTATACCTATTTTTTAAAATGACACATATTTAGAGGTGTATAATGCTTTTTCTTTATTTAAAATAAATGATTATTTTCAGAATATATATACTCATGTGTGTGTGTGTGCTATAGGACTCCTGATGTGGTTCTATAGGATAAGCACTGAACTGGGAACCACAAGATCAAACATTCAAACCCACCAACTGCTCCTCAGAAACTCTATGCAGGGTTACTGTGAGTCATAACTGACTCAGTGGCACTTACTAACATTAACAAGAGAAAGAGAGAGAGACTTGGTGTAGCACTGCACTGGACCACAAGGTCTGTTTGAATCACAAGGTCAGCATTTCAAACTCACCAGTAACCCTGTACCTTGTCACTATGAGTCTGAAGCAACTAGATGTTACTTAACAACAACATATATACATATGAAGTGCAGTATGTAAAATAGATATGAAAGTGTGTGACAACCTGATTGTACAGATGAGAATGCAGACAGCAGCAAAAGATTACTGAGATGTCCTCAGTAATCTTTCCCTCCCAGAGCTGCCTATTGATACGGTGAATGCTAATGATATTGTCATTATGTTAAGTTTCCAGTAAAAAGTAGCTAACTGAAAAAGTATTTTTTAATCATTTGACAGTGTTCTTGCCTGTAAGGAGAAGTCTTGTATTTTGATTAGAGAGGTGGTTTAGCATCTTAAGTCATGTTTTATATTCATAAGGATTACTCAATCAAGGAATAGAATCTTTTCATTAAGTTTGAAAAAATATTTGAAAACAGCAAATAAGCTGTAGTTTATCTCTATTTTTTTATTTTATTTCTATACAATGATCTGATGTCATTGAGATCTACTGAAATATGCTTACATGTAGTGATGGGTGTGAAATATATAGAATGATACAAAACAGAGAAACACATTTTACGGATGGAATTAACAAGGTAGTGGCACTGACAATGCTTCACCCATACCTCCACTTGTGCCTTTTTCTGTGTCTATGCATCCCTTTTCCAGCTTAGGGGTGCATTAACTACTAATAGTGCATTCCTGAGTGACCTAGCATTAGAAGCCGTAGAGCTGTGTGTCTGTAGGGAGAGATAGGACTGATTTTTCATCTTTCACGTTTCATTTTCACATATCTTTCATCTTCACTCCAATTGTGCCCTCACTGCTCAGCCCAGATGCCTTTAGGTGGGCGGAAGCACACCCCCAAAAGAGTCCAGCATTGCACCCACAGTTTTCAAATGGTACAGAGAAGAATCCCTCAGGCTGCTTCTTATGATGTCTGATGTTGGGACCCAGCCCCAAAGGTATCCTGGGTGGGACACTTTATCCCTGTCTGCACAACAATCACAATTTTATTTTTGTTTTTGATAGGTGGTTTCTGAATCTGCTTCTATATTGTTTCTGTTTTTGGTCCTTTTGGTCTCACTATTTTCCCAGGGGGTGGAGCTTTCTCCCCCTATCTTACCCAAGAAGAGACAGCAACTATTAATATAGCCAAGTTACAAGCATACCCTGTAATACCCCACCTGATGGACAAGAGCCAAAACCAGCTGCTAGGCATTACACATGAAAAGGGAAGCCTATGTCCAGATCACATTTACCAGGAGATGATTGGTAAACTTAACAAAAAAGCAACATACATCCCTTTAAACATTAAAACCCCACATAACTGCTGAAAATGTTCAAGAAAACACAATTAAAGATCTCAACACATGTCCAAAAATAGAAAAAAAATAACTGAGACAAATGAGTTGGAAGCAGACACAGGCTTTTCAGTAGAAGAGCAGGCTCTGGATTTGCCCAAGAAGGAATTTAGAAGAATGATATGGAAACAAATTGAAATACTCCGAAAAGAGGTGGAGGAAAATAAGGAAGAAGTCAGGAAAGTGCTACAGAAGAAATTAAACAATATTGATATGGCATTGGAAATGATCCAAAACCTGCAAAAAGAAGTCCAGATGATTAATAATAAAATATCAGACATGGACAATACACTGAAAGGGCAAAGGAGTAGAATGGAAGAGATGGAAGCCAAAACCAGCCAGCTGGAAGACAAATCTCTCAATACTGCTAAGATAGAAAAGAAAACAGAAAAAAGGATTAAAAATCTGAAGAGAGTCTAAGATTCATGCTGGATAACATGAAGAGGAATAACTTAAGAATTATTGGCATTCCAGAACAGGAAGAATCACAGAAGT
>NW_006408581.1:9114074-9114568 GCF_000296735.1 Chrysochloris asiatica | reverse complement strand
TGGTGATAGAAATGATGCTGGAGAACGAATGATAGATGTCTGCAAGACAAATGATTTGTTTATGTCAAATACCTTCTTTAGACAGCATAAGAGACGACTACACACTTGGACCTCGCCAGATGAAACATGGAAATCAAATTGACTATATCATTTTATAATGTAAACTGCATAATAAAATATGCAAAGATTTAGAGTTAGAAAACCAAAAGGAAAGAACACGGTCAGCATTTCTCAAGCTGGCGGAACTGAACTGAAGAAAAAATTCAAGCCTCGACTTTCGTTATTGAAAGATTCTCTGGGCAAATTGTTGAATGATGCAGAATTCATCAAGAAAAGATGAAAGGAATACACAGAGTCATTGTGTAAGAAGGAAATGGTTAATGTGCAACTATTTCAAGAGATACCATATGAAAAAGAGCCAATGATACTAAGGGAGGAAGTCCAAAGTGCATTGAAAGAAGTGGCAAAGAACAAGGCACCAGGAATTGATGGAA
>NW_006408581.1:9092720-9113974 GCF_000296735.1 Chrysochloris asiatica | reverse complement strand
TCCCTAACATCTTGAAAGATGAGAAGATAAACATTCAAGAAGCTGAAAGAACCCCAGGAAGGACAGACCCTAAAAGCAAACTGTAAAGTCATATCATAATCAAGCTTTCCAAAATCAAAGACAAGGAGAGAATCTTAAAAATAACCAGGGAAAAGAGAAGTATTATTTACAAAGGCAAGCAAATCAGATTAAGCTCTGACTTCTCAGAAGACACCATGCAGGAAAGAAGGCAAAAGGGAGACATATATAAAACTATAAAAGAAAAAGAACTGCCAGCCAAGAATCATCTATCCAGCAAAACTATCAATCAAATATAATTGTGCAATCAAAATATTCTCAGATAAACAGAAGCTAAGAGATTTGTCAAAGCCAATCCAGTCCTTCAAAATATCCTAAAGGCAGTTCTTTGGAATGAAAACAAGCAAGAACAGACAACAACCAGACATTGACAGATGTCGCAACACCACCTGGAACTCATTCGACAGATATCAGATTTCAGAACAGAACAAAATTACAGCAATGAATTCAGAGGACCTGTGAGCCCAAACAAAGATCAAAATGTTAACAATGTCAAAGAAGGGAAAAATATAGGAACAGAGATCCACATGGTGAGGAGGTTGAGTAGATTTCAGGATACAATAGACTGTCTTAAATTCAGGAAAAACTTTAAATAGACTATAGGGTGACTCCAAAGAAAATGAATACTTCATAACTTACCATGAAAATGAAGATCCTAGCAGAAGAAGGAAACATTAAAACTAAGAAAAAACCTGCAAGAAATAACACAAAAAGTATGAACTAAGCACAAGAAGGCAAGCAGAACAAAGGAACAAACAGCAGCACAAAAAATTAACATAATGACAACAGTTAATCCATACCTATAGATAATTACACTGAATGTCAATGGAGTAAATTCACCAGTGAAGAGACAGAGAGTGGCTGAATGGATAAGAAAATAAGATCCTTCAATATACGGCCTATAAGAGACACACCTTACAAACAAAGACAAAAACAGACTAAAAATTAAAGGATGGAAAATAATATACCAAGCTAACAGCAATAAAAAACAAGCAGGAGTGGCAATACTAATCTCTGATAAAACAAACTTCAAGGCAAAAAACAGCATAAGAGATAAAAAAGGACACTACCTCATGAATAAAGGGTCAAATGAGTAAGCTGACATGACCATAATTAACATCTATGCTCCAAATGAAAGAGCACCAAGATATATAAAGCAAACTCTACTAGAATTGAAGAAAAAAATTGATAAATCTACAATTATAGTGGGAGATTTTAATACGTCACTTTCAAAAAGGGATAATACAACCAGAAAGAAACATGACAAAGCTACAGAGGAACTAAACAGCACAATCAAACAACTTGACCTCATAGACGTGTACAGAGCATTCTACCAACAGCAGCACAATACACATTCTTTTCCAGTGCACATGGAACATTCTACAGAATTGACCATGTGTTAGGTCACAAAACAAGCCTCCATAAATTTACAAACATCAAAATACTACAAAACATGTTTTTGAAACATAATGCCATAAAATTAGAAATCAACAATAAAGAACACTAAGGAAATAAAGTTTAATACATGGAAACTAAATAACACCCTGCTGAAAAACAACTGGATAATAGAGGAAATTAAACATGAATTCACAGAGTTCCTAGAAACAAATGAGAACAAAAACATAACATACCAAAATCTTTGGGACACTGTGAAAGCAGTGCTGAGGGGACAATTTGTTGCGATACATGGGCACATCCAAAACGAAAAAAGAATCAATATTAACATATCATCTCAAGCAACTAGAAACAGACCAACAGAGGGTACCTATGTCACCAAAAGAAAAGAAATAATAAAGATCAGAGCAGAAATAAATCAAGTAGAAAACTATAGAAAGAATCTACAGAACAAGAAACTGGTTCTTTGAAAGGATTAATAAAATTGACAAACCATTGGCAAAACAAACAAAAGAAAAGAGGGAGAAGACACAAATAACACACATTTGAAACCACATGGGCTATGTCACATTCAGTGCAGGTGAAAATAAAAAGTGGCACAGACACTATGAAAGGACAGGTACCAGTTTCATACAATGCTAAATATGAACTCACTATATGATCCAGCAGTCATGCTCCTAGGTGTCTACACAAGTGAAATAACACATAAAGTTTGTCAACATAATAACCTAAATCTGAACATGAGGGTTTATAGTGCATTTTTTCCCTTAATTAACCAAAATTGGAGGCTAGCAGATTGTCCTACAATAAGTGAATGGATAAACAAATCGTGGTACATCTATATAATGAATTATTATACAGTGATAAATAGAAATGAATTAGCAAGTTATAAATTGACACAGAAGAATATAAAATTTATATTGCCAATAGAAAAGAGACAGTTTGAAGAAAAACAAAATGAAACACAGCTATACAATTCCAAATATATGACATTCTTGAAAAGGCAAAATAATTGAAACAGTGTAAAGATCAGTGGTTGCAAGGAGTGTGTTGTTGTTGTTGTTAGGTGACATCGAGTTGGCACTGACTCATAGTGACCTGCACAGCAGAACAAAACACTGCCTGATCCTGGGTCAACCTCACTACTGTTGCCATGCTTGAGTCCATTGATGCCACCACCTGAGCACTCCATCTCATTGGGGGTCTTCCTCTTTTTCTCTGACCCTCCACCTTACCAAACATGATATCATTCTCCAGCAGCTGATCCTTCCTGACAATATGTCCCAAGTATGAGAGACTAAGTTTGGCCATCCTGGCCTCCAAGGAGAACTCTGGCTGCATTTCTTCCAAAATGAATCTATTGGTTCTTTTGGAAGCCCATGGCTCTTTCACTATTCTCCTCCAACACCATAACTCAAAAGCATCAATTCTTCTACGGTCTTCCTTATTCACTGGCCAGCTTTCACATGCATATGAGATTATTGAAAATACTGTAGCTTGGGTCAGGTGTACCTTAGTCATCAAACTGACATCTTTGCTCTTCAACACTTTAAAAAGGTCTTGTGCAGAAGATTTATCTAATATAATATGTCCTTTGGTTTCTTGACTGCTACTTCTGTGAGTGTTGATAGTTGATCCAAGAAGAATGAAGTCCTTGACAACTTCAATCTTATCTCCATTGATAAGAATGTTGTTTATTGGCCCAGTTGTAAGCATTTTTGTTTTCTTTACATTGAGATGCAATCCATACCAAATTCTGTGATCTTTGATCTTCATCAGTCAATGTTTTAAGTCCTCTTCACTTTCAGCAAGCAAGGTTTTATCATCTGCATATCGCAGGTTGTTAATGAGTCTTCCTCCAATCCTGATGCCTCGTTTTTCTTCATAGAACACAGCTTCTCAGATTATTTGCTCAGCATACAAGTTGAGTAACTATGGTGAAATAATACAACCTTGACGCACACCTTTCTTATTTTTAAACAACTCAGTGTGCCCATGTTCTCTTTGAACAACTGCCTCTTGGTCCAGGTACAGATTTCTCGTGAGCACAATTAAGTGTTCCGGAATATTCATACTTCACAATGTTTTCCATAGCCTGTCATGATCCAATCGAAAGCCTTTGCCTAGTCAGTAAAGTACAGGTAAACATCTTTCTAATATTCTCTGCTTTCAGCCAAAATCCATTGGATATCAACAACGATATCCCTCGTTCCATGGCCTCTTCTGAATCCAGCTTGAACATATGGAAGCTCTCTGTCAATGTATGCTTGCAGCTATTTCTGTATTACCTTTAGCAAAACTTTACTTGAATGGAATATCAAAGAGATTGTCTGATGATTTCCACATTCCTTTGGGTCACCTCTATTTGGAATGGGTACAAATATGGATCTCTTCCAATCAATCAGCCAGATAGTTGTCTTCCAAATTTGGCAGAGACGAGTGAGTGCCTCCTGTGCCGCCTCACTTTCTTGAAAGATTTCAATTTTTATTCCATCAATTCCTGGTGCCTTGTTCTTTGCCAATTCCTTCAATGCACTTTGGAATACCTCCTTCAGTATTATTGGCTCTTGATCATATGCTACCTCTTGAAACGGTTGAACATTAACTATTTCCTTTTTGTACAGTGACTCTGTGCAATCCTTCCATCTTCTCTTGATGCTTTGTGCATCATTCAATAATTTCCCCAGAGAGTCTTTCAATAACGAAAGTCGAGGCTTGAATTTTTTTATTTAGTTCCTCCAGCTTGAGAAATGTTGAGCATGTCCTTCCCTTTTGGTTTTCTGATTCCAGATCTTTGCACATTTCATTGTAATAGTTGGCTTTATCTTCTCGAGCTGATCTTTGAAATTTTCTGTTCAGCTCTTGAAACTCCTCATTTCTTCCATTTGCGTTAGCTGGAGAGCAAGTTTCGTCTCTTCTGACATCCATTTTGACCTTTTTCTTCTTTCTTGTCTTCTTAATGGCTTTTTGCTTTCTTCATGTATGACGTTCTTGATGTCATCCCACAACTCTTCTGGGCTTCTGTCTTTAGTGTTTAATATATCAAATATATTCTTCAGATGATCTCTAAATTCAGGTGGGATATATTCAAGGTCATATTTTGGCTCTCATGGACTTGTTTCCATTTTCCTCAGCTTCAGTTTGCATATGATAATTTGCATATGAGTGATGGATGGTCTGTTCCACAATTTGCCCCTGGCCTTGTTTTGACTGTTGATATGGAACTTTTCCATTGTCTCTTTTCACAGATGTAGTCAATTTGATTTCTATGTATTCCATATGGTGACATCCATGTGCATAGTCATCTCTTATGCTGTCTAAAGAAGGTGTTTGAAATGAACAAATCATTGATTTTGCAGAATTCTATCATGCATTCTCCAGAATCATTTCTATCACCAAGGCCATATTTTCCAACTACTGAGCCTTCCTCTTTGCCCCCAAACTTTGCATTCCAATCATCAATAATGATTAATACATCTTGATTGCATCTTGGCTCCATCTCAGATTGAAGAAGTTGGTAGAATTCTTCCATTTCATCCTCACTGGCTTTAGTGGTTGGTGCATAAATTTGCATAATAGTGATATTAACTGGGCTTCCCTGTAGTCATATGGATATTATTCTATCACAGACAGCATTGTACCTCATGACAGATCTGAATATGTTCTTTTTGACAATGGATGCAACACCATTCCTCCTTAATTTGTCATTTCCAGCATAGTAAACCATGTGGTTGTCAGATTCAAAATGACCAATACCAATCCATTTCAGCTCACTAATGCCTAAGATATCAATGTTGATGTGTTCCATTTCATTTTTGCCAACTTCCAATTTTCCCAGATTCATACTTCATACATTCCATGTTCCAATTTTCAGTGGATGTGTACTGTTGTCTCTCATCATTTCGAGTTGTGCCCCATCAACAAATGAAGATCCCATGGACTTTACTAAATTCACGTCATCACAGTCAACTCTACTTTGAGGAGGAAGCTCTTTTCCAATCTCATTTTGAGTGCCTTCCAATCTGAAGGTCTCATTTTCTGGCACTATATCTGATAGTGTTTCTTTTCTGTTCATAAGGTTTACAGTGATTAAATATTCAAAAATAGTTTGTCACTCCTTCTTCCTAGTCTGTCTTTGTCTGGAAGTTCATCTGAAACCTGTCCACATGGGTTATCCTTCTGGTATTTAAAATACCGGTGACATAACTTTCAGAGTCACAACAACTCAGAAGCCATCACAGCACGACAAACTGACAGACAAGTGGTAGGGCCAGGAGTGTAGGGGAGGGGAAAATGGAAAAATATATGGTACACATGGCGTTCTGAGGCATTCCTTTTTTTTTTTTCTTTTTTTTTTAAGGTTTTTATTGTTGTTTGAGTGGAAGTTTACAGTAGATCATTAGTTTTACATTAAAAAAAAATAATAAACCTTGTTTCATTACAGTGATTATAATCCCCTCCATGTACCATCAATTAACAGTATTTCTCTCTATTCAATTTAGCTTTTTTTTAAAAAAAAGCACTCAGGAATATATAATAATTTACACCTCCAAAAGGCACATTCAGCAAGCCTGCCTCCTGCCTACCAGCTCTTAGTCTCTCTATTTCCATGAATCTAGCATCCTCAGCCACTCCCTTTCCTTATGTCTCCATCTCTACCTCCGTCTCTGACATCCCTGCTTCTCTGGATAAGGTCTCACATTCTGCTTGTGCGCTACTCCCTTAATTCTGGACTATAAGATCCTCTGTTTCTGGACTGTAAAATTAATCATTCCCCTGTGTTGTTACAAAACTTCTACCTTTATAATTGCGACAATCACAATTAGTCATGATAACAGTTATTCACTACTAATCATATGAATCTTATCCCCATCTCTTTTCACCAGATCCATTCACCAGACCCATCTAGACAAGATGAAAACTATTCAGTGGGGGGTTCTTTCTCAACCCCCCGCCCCAACATTCTTAAACCAAATTCCCTCTTGAAACTTTGTAAGCCAGTTACTTCATGCCTTCATCACCCCCTCATTTTAGGTAGCCAGTGTCTAACTTGCCCGTCCCTATCTAACCTGTGTACAGAGGGGATAGCATTGGTTCTGGATATGAAGACTTCTTCCCTCTCTGTTGGTATTTAGAGTTAGAACCTCCATGAGTATAACTGAGGTTCATCAAATTGTAGCACTTTACCCTTGTTTTTAATCAAATATTATTTTTTAAAATTGTTCTCAATTCGAGTTCTGATTATCAAGCCATCAAGTCTAGGTCAAATGGGAACTGTCTGCAAGTTTGGGTGTTCTTGTACATCTACCCTCACTTCATATCAGTTGGATGTTTCACTCTCAGCTCTAGCTCACTATGGCTATGTCCTTGTCATAGGCTTATGAGTCCCCATGTCTCATCACACTTTGGACCAACCACCCCTTCCTCTTCTCTCTCTCATCTGGAGGTCAACAGGAGTCAATGGACTGTGATTGAACTCAGCCCATTTCTTCATTGCTCCTTTCCCCCTCTTCCACTTACTAGTAGACCAATGATTGTTCCTGTAGTGCTTTCCTGACTTCTTCCTTATTATTCTCAATTCAATTGTAGAGTGTTTTGATACATTTTATAATCATTTTTCTGAATTCCTTCTCAGGCATTTCCAAAGTCTGCCCATCTTCCAGTATGGAGTGTAGATCTACTTCCAGCGTATTTGTCTCAGTCACTTTTTCTTTTTCCTGGGCATCTGCTGATATGGTCATCTGTTTCTGTTTTTTGGGCATATTCAGGAATTATGTGTGGCCTTAATGCTTAGATGGATGTGCATTTCCATAATTTTTATGTTTTTGATTGCCTCCAGGTAGATTTGATCAGGAGATAGGCTTCCCTTTTCACTTTTCTTCTTGAGAAATTTCAAGATGTCACTCTTGGTCATTTTGACATAACTGAGGATTTAATTTTTGGCCTATTTCCTTTTTAATCTGCCTGTTCCACTTCACATTCCCTGTTCAGGCCTTTTTCCTACTGATAAACAGTTCAGGCCTGGCTTTGGCCATTTTGCACTGCCGTTTGGTTTTAACTGGAAACTGCTACTTTAAATTTCAAGATCTGTGTGTATGCATAGTAAAACCCTCTGGGGGTGGGGATAGAGTGTCCAATCTCTCAGACACCCCTCTAGTCACCAACATGGAGGTGCATAGACTGTGAAAGAGCAACGGACAAATTAAAAAAAAAAAAGAATGTCCACACCTTTATCTCTGTGATTCTGTCAAGCATTCGTGGGTTCTCTGATCCTTCTCCCGCTTGGTCTCACTTAGGATGGTGGCTCTGGAAGTAGCTGAGCACCTTGAATTAGAAAGCACTGGATTTCTTGCTTCTGCTACAAATTCCTCTAGCTGTAAGCCTTCTAACCTTCTAAATAGTCCTTTATATGTGTTTCAGAGATCTGGCACCATCCACTGAGCCTGTGTGATCCGGTATTCTGTGTTGTTGCTGACAGAGCTCCTCACTACACGTCTACCCGATCTGCCATCTTGAGAAGTAATACTCTTCTTATGATTCTTATGATTATGTAGTAATGGCTATAATGTATTTGTCAAAGCCCATAAAACTCTGTAGCACAAATTACGAATGCTAATACTTAGAGTCCTGGTGTAGTGCTGTAGGATAAGCAATGGACCACAAGATCATTTGACCCGCAAGGTTAGCAGTTCAAACTTACCAAATGCTTCTCAGAAACTCTATACAGGATCACTATGAGTCAGAACCAAATCAATGGCACTTACACAATGAACAACTGCAATGTATATTACAGACTTTAATACGTTTAGTTCTTAGGAGACTTCATAGTGAGGATGTAAGGCATGTGACAATGAACTCCACCAAAAACTTAAATTAAAGAATACAAGATTCTAAGCAAATAAATTAGTAACTGCTGAAGCCAACGATGCTCTATCAGAATTTTTAATATCTAAGAGGATCCAAAAATGTATAATGACAAGAAAGATTCTCATTCTGCTTCCTTCGAATCTCTTCTCTTCTAAATCTTTTGAGGCTGCTCCAACTGCTTATATTAGTACAAGGTAATTTACAAAGGAAATTTTGATTAGAAACTCAGTGATCAACCTGCATTTCAATATTTTAGTTATTAATGTATTTTGGTTAAAGTACATGCCTCTCTGCATTCAATTCTTACTCCTTGCTCAGGTAATTATAATTTCTTTACATTGTTTTCAACTTCTTGCTCTCCATTGGTTCTTTAGTCTTTAATAGAGAAGCATGCTATTTTTTTTTCTTATATACAATGGTTAGTAGTTTTCCTGAAATGTTCCCTTATTTACTTTGAATGCAAATTATTTGTCTCAGAATAGTATGACCTGCTGTCTTAATATCTTCATTTGCCTTATATATCTGGTATATATCCTCCACATTTATCATATATATGACATATAAGAAAAAATAAACCTCTCACAAACACTGTAAGGAAAATTCCTTCCTTTTCTACTATTTATTTATTGTTTGATTATTTGATGGACTGATAATTTTTGGCATGCATTTATTTCTGATTTTTAAAAATCACTGTATTTTAGATGTTTGTAGAAGATGGGATAAGCACCGGACTGCTAACTATAAGGTCAGTAATTCAAACCCACTCTCCACTCCTTGGAAACTGTATGAAGGGTCCCCATGAGTCTGAACCAACTTGATGGCACTTAAAAACAACAACATCATAGAAGATGGAAGGATCCATAATCAACACTCTTGAAAGCGTTAGTCAAGAAATCAAATGAAGTATTGCATTAAGTAAATCTACTCCAAAAGATCTATTTAAAATGTTGAAGAGCAAAGATGCCACTTTGAGAACTGAGGTAAGCCATGATGTTTTCACTCTTCTCATATGTATAGGAAAGATGGGCAGTGAATAAGGAAGACTAAAGAAGAATCCATGCAATTGAATTATGGTATTGGTGAAGAATACTGGAAGCACCATGGACTGCCAAAAGAAACTCCTTATAATCAAGGATGGTGACACATTGCCTTAAGTACTTTAGACATACATCAGGAGAAGGACGTCCCTGGAAAAGTGCATCATGCTTGGTAAAGTAGAGGGTCAGCTAAAAAGAGGAAGAACACAAACTAGATGGATTGACACAATGGCTGCAACAATGAGCTCAAACATAACAATTGTGTGGATGGCACAGGACTGGACAGTGTTGCATTCTGTTATGCATAGGGCTATGAGTCAAAACTTATTAGTGGCACCTAACAACAATAAGAACAATAGAAAATGGGAACTGTCTGTAGGATTTGGAAAAAGATGCATGAAGAGTGATTTTTTCCCCTGTTATTTTGTTTTAGGACTGTGTAGCATTTTCTAGATACAAAAAAAACAAAACAAAAAAAAAACAAGAAAATTTAGAAAATAGATATTGCTCTCTAAATCACAACAATTTAGGAGATAGCTATTCATACTTTGAAATCCTGCCAATACTACCACCCAAAGATATTTCCTGTTATACCTCAAAATGACATGATTTTTTTTGCTGATTGATTTATTCAAACAACAGCATTTTGAAAAGGAATCTTGGATTTGCTAGTCTAGATCTAATATGCAATTTAATACTTTGAATTTTGTGAGTGATCTACCAAAATTGGAAGCAGTTGCAGACTACTTATTTAAAAAAAAATAAAAATAAAATGACTGACTTTTATTTAGTATGATACATTTTTATGATTGCTCTTTGATAAGCAATAAAAACAGCAGTGAATACAAACTTTAGAAAAAAGACAGATTATGGTTTAAATGTTAACCTCGCCATTTACTAACAGTGCATTTTTGATATGTGTTAACGTAGCCATTTTTTTTATGCAGAAAATTATATCTAGCTCACAGAGTACTTGTGATTATTAGAATCAACTCTGTAGAACCTTAACATGAGTGGACTCCAAAAAGCTTATGGAAAAAATCCATTAGCTTTTAATACCATTTTTCGACAAACCTTTTGAATCCCTCTATGTATGCTCTTTAGCAGAGTGATATTTTAATCTTTTTTGCTTACATGTCACTATAAAATTTTTAAAAGGAATGTAGCCCTCAAATGCTGCTGTGTGGATGTGTAAATTTTACCATAAATTAAAATAATTGCAAAGGATATATTTCCAGCATATTGTACATAGTCATTTAAAATACAATATTAAATCAATTTTATAAATATGTTCAGTTGAATCTAAATATCATTGTGGAATCTAAATACTATAGTGATTTCATAAATACAATATTCATAAAAAATTAAAAAGAAAGAATATCATCAATAAACTGTCAGAAATATTGTATTATTTATCTATTTATCATGAAATTATATTTCCATTATACTTTTCATGTATATTTTATGATCTTAGACTCTGAATATAGTAAAGTTCAGTAGTAAATTTTAGTGAAGTATAAAATTTCTCTATCAACTCTTAATGTTTTTTATTAGTGTACTGGGGAAGGAGGTGGTATTGAGAAAGTGTACGTTTCTAGGAGATAGATATCACGCTGAATACAAATCTAAAACAATAATATAGAAAAGTTATATTGTCTTATGTTTGCCCAGAGTGTGTCCTTTGGTTGACTACAATGGATTAAATTATAGTACTTTTCTACTGCACACATGTTTTGTGTTTGCCCCACATGTTTTTGCTGTAGTTAAGTGTTATTGAATCAGTTTTGACTCATAGCAACCTCATATAGGGCTTCTGAGGAGCAGCTGGTGGGTTTGAGCATAGCATGGAATAAACTCTTCAACTCAAAACCGAAGTTCCTTCATAGCATCGTGAATTACGAAATGGGCTACAACCTGCAAGGCCAGTAGATTAAATCTACCAATCCCTCCTTGGCAGTTAATGGAGACTTTCTGCTCCTGTAAAGATATACAGCCTTAGAAACGCTATACAGTGTCACTATGAGTCAGAACTGACAGTGGCCTACAACCATCACCACCTAAAATTGGCTCAGATGTTGGAAATGATGCTGTCACATGGACCAAAACAATATGAAAATGTTTATTATTTACTTAATAAACTACCTGAGGAGATCTGGGTAGGCATAAGATATTTCAGGTGCTTAAGAATAGCAGCTACCACTCATCTATCAGTTTGTTGTACTATGGTGATTTTTGTATTACTATGATACTGGAAGCTATCCAATCAGAATTTTAAATGTTAGTAGGGTCACCCGTGATGGACAGGTTTTGGCAGAGCTTGCAGACTAAGATAGACTAGGAAGAGAGAGCAAGACTACTTCTAAATGTATAGTCAATAAAAATCTTATCAAAGGCAGTGGTCATGGTGAGTTATATTGCCAGAAGATAAAAACTATAAAATTTTTGATTAGTACTAGAACATTAATAGATATAGTGACAGAAGAGGAGCCCATCAGATTGGAAGAGCTGCCTCCTAAAAGTAGAATTGACCATCATGATGTGAATGGAGTAAAACATTTGGGACCTTCATTTGCTGATGGGACACAACTGAAAAAGGGAAGAAACATCTGAAAACATCCATTAATAATTGGACCATAGAATGAACAAAGTATAAATCTAAGACATTTGGAAGTTGCCAAAAATGAAATGGTATGCATTAAAAATGATATCCTAAGTAATAAAGATTTGAAATGGACTGGTATTGACCATTCCAGATCAGACAATAGCATAGTTTACTAGGTCAGAAATATCAAATTGAAGAGGATTAACATCGCATTTATCATCAAATTGAACATTTCCATTTCTATCTTGAAGTACAATGCTGTCTATGATAGGTTAATATCGTGAAGAAAAATGTGGCATCAGGATTGGAGAAAGACTCATTAACAACCTGCGATATGCTGATGATACAACCTTGCTTGCTGAAAGTGAAGAGGACTTAAAACATTTACTGATGAAGATCAAAGATCACAGAATTTGGTATGAATTGCATCTCAATGTAAAGAAAACAAAAATCCTCACCACTGGACCAATAAACAACATTCTTAACCACGAAGAAAAGATTGAAGTTGTCAAGTATTTCATTCTTCTTGGATCAACTATCAGCACTGACGGAAGCAACAGTCAAGAAATCAAATGACGTATTGCATTAGGCAAGTCTGCTGCTCAAGACTTTTAAAGTGTAGAAGAGCAAAGATGTCAGTTTGAGGACTAAGGTGTGCCTGACCCAAGCCATGATATTTTCAATAACCTCATACACATGCAAAATCTGGACAGTGAATAAGGAAGACCATAGAAGAATTGATGCTTTTGAGTTATGGTGTTGGAGGACAATATTGAAAGTGCCATGTGCTGACCAAAGAACCGATAGATCTGTGTTGGAAAAAGTTTAGCCAGAGTGTCCTTGGAGGCCAAGATGGCCAAACTTCATCTCTCATACTTCGAACACATTGTCAAGAGGAACCAGTCACTGGAGAAGGATATCATGTTGGTATTGTGTAGGGTCAGAGAAAAAGAGGAAGACCCCCAGCGAGATGGTTTGGCCAAGTGGCAGCATCAATGGACTCAAGCAGCAGTAGTGAGGTTGGCCCAAGATCGGGCAGTGTTTCATTCTGCTGTGCATAAGGCTCTATGAGTTGGTACTGACTCGATGGCACCTAACAACAACAAATAAGGAAGATGAGTTAATACATTATTATTATAAAATTTACATGTGTTGTTGTTGTTAAGTGCCATCGAGTCGATTCCAACCCATAGCGAGCCTGTATAGGGTTTCCAAGGAGCAGCTGGTGAGTTTGAATCGTGGACCTTGCAGTTCAAACAGCTTTACACTCTGGCACATTAACCCACAGCACCGCACCAGGATTCTACTCAAGTCAGTGATGACATAATTGAAGATTTGTATGAAATTATTCAGTCTGAAATTGATCAAACAGGCATCTAGATGTATTGATGCTAATTACTATTGATTGAAATGCAAACGTTGGAAACAAAGAGGAAGATGAGCAGTTGGAAAATAGGGTCTTGATAATGGTAATACCATTATACAACTTTGGAAGACTCATGAAATAGTTGAACATTGACAATTGACCATTTCTTTTTTTTTTACAGTTGACTCAGTGTATTTTTTTTCATCTTTGTTCGATGCTTTCTGAAACATTCAATATTTTGCTTATAGAAGGCTTCAATATTGCCAGTTAAAGCTTAATACTTAAGGAAGAAGTCCAAGCTGCACTGAAGACATTGGCAAAATACAAAGCTCCAGGAATTGATGGAAACACAAACTGAAACAGCTCAACAAATAAGCAGCATTGGAGGCACTCATTCATTTATGCCAAGAAATTTGGAAGACAGCTACCTTAACAACCAATTGAAAGAGATCCATATTTGTGCACATGCCAAGGAAAGGTGACACAATCGAATGTGGTAATAAAAAAATATATATATCATTAATATGATATGCAAATACAATTTTACTGAAGATAATTCAAACATGGATGCAACAGTACATCAACAGTGAACTGCCACAAGAACTCTTTAAAGTACTCAAGGGCAAAGACATCAGTTTAAGAACTAAGGTACATCTGATCCAAGCCATGGTATTTTCAATTACCTCATATATATGTGAAAGTTGGGCAATGAATAAGGAAGACCGTAGAAGACCTGATGCATTTGAGTTATGGTATTAGAGAACAATAAATCTGTACTGGAAGAAGTACAACCAGAATTCTCCTTACAAGCCAAATGGTGATACTTTGTCTCTCATATTTTGGACACTGTATCAGGAGGTACCAATCCCTGGAGAAGGACATCATGCTTTATAAAACGGAGGGTCAGCCAAAAAGATGACCTCCCCCCCCCCCATTGAGATGGATTGGCACAGTGGTAGCACTCATGGGCTCAGACGTAACAACAATTGTGAGGAAAGCACAGGACCAGACAGCATTTGTCCTGTTGTGCATAGGGTCGCTATGAGTCAGAAGCAACAGTAGGGCACTCAACAGCAACAAAAAGTACAGCAAACAGATTAGGATGGATCTTTATTATAGCTGTGAGTTGGGATTCTCAAAGAGATTTTGTGAAAATGTGATGGGGATTTGTACTGCTTGAACTCCCTACCTGCACCAAGGGAGGAAGTGAAAGATTTTTTATTAGCTTGACTAGACCTGAGGCAAAAGGGGAAGTGGGACATAAGCAATTAAATACTAAGAAATGTGATTTTTCTCTTCAATAGAATAGATATTAATCATCCAAATATTTTGCATTAACTTGAGAATTCCAGACATTAGACATATACTGGTACTGCCATTGCAGTGAGTGATGTTTAAGAAATCATGATCATTCATGTCTCCTACCTTGCTTGCTGAAAGTTATTGTTGCTGTTGTTAGTTGCTGTTGTTAGTTATTGTTGCGTTGATACTGACACATAGAGACCCTATGCACAACAGAACGAAACACTGCCCGATCTTGGGCCAACCTCACTACTACTGCCACGCTGGCACCCATTGATGCTGCTATATTGCCAATCCATCTTGCTTTTTCTCTGACCCTCCACCTTACTAAACATGATATCCTCCTCCAGCGACTGGTCTCTCCTGACAATATGTCTGAAGTATGAGAGACAAAGTTTGGCCATCATGGCATCCAAGAAGCATTCTGGCTGTACTTCCAACACAGATCTGTTGGTTCTTTTGGCAGCCCATGACAGCTTCAATATTCTCTTCCAACAACATAACTCAAAAGCATCAGTTCTTCTATGGTCTTCCTTATTCACGGTTCAGCTTTATCATGCATATTATTGAAAATACCATGGCTTTGATCAGGTGTACCATAGTCCTCAAGTTGACATCTTTGCTCCTCTACACTTTAAAAAGGTGTTGTACAGCAGAATTGCCTAATGCAATATGTCGTTGGAGTTCTTGACTGCTGCTTCTGTGAGTGTTGATAGTTGATCCAAGAAGAATGAAGTCCTTGACAACTTCAATCTTTTCTCCGTTGATAAGAATGCTGTTTGTTGGTCTAGTTTTGAGGATTTTTGTTTTGTTTACATTGAGATGCAATCCATACTAAAGGCTGTGGTCTTTTATCTTCATCAGTCAGTATTTTAAGTCCTCTTCACTTTCAGCAAACAAGGTTGAATCATCCACATGTCGCAGGTTGTTAATGAGTCTTCCTCCGATCCTAATGCCACACTTTTTCATATAACCCAGCTTCTCAGATTATTTGCTCAGCATACAGGTTGAATAAGTATGGTGAAAGAACACAACCTTGCTGCACACCTTTCTTAATTTTAAACCATTCAGTGCTGAAAGTTAAGAGAACTTACAATACTTACTGAGGAAGATCGAAGAGTACAGTCTTGAATATGGATTGCATTTCAATGTAAAGAAAACAAAAATCCTCACACTGGATCAACACATAACAACATTATAAGCAAAGTCAAGATTGAAGTGGTCAAATACTTCATTTTCTTGGATACACAATCATACCCATGGAATCAACAATCAAGAAATCAAATGATGTATTTCATTTGCCAAATGTAATGCAAAAGACCTCTTTGACATGTTAAAAGGCAAACACCTAAGTTTGAAGACAAAGATGCATCTGACCCACAAGATGGTATTTCTTTTTTAGCTTTTTCAGATATTTATTTATCATACAGGTATTTAACAATTTTAATAAAGACATAAAGGAGTTAAATGTTGGATATTTTCTGAAAATTAATTGTGAATCTTAAATTAACTAGTCATTCGAAGAATTGTCATTTTAATTAAGTTGCCAATGAGTTGGTTCCAATTTAGTGACTCTATGTACTACAGAATGAAATACTGCCTGGTCATTTGCCATCCTCATAATTATTACTTTGTTTCAGCCCATTGTTGCAGTTCCTATGCCAGTCCATCTTGTTGACCCTTCTTCACTAACCTTCCAGTTTCCGAGGATGATACCCTTCTCCAAATCCTGGTCCCTTCCGACCATGTGAGACAAAATCTCAGCATTCTAACTTCTAAGATACATTCCAACTGTAATCTTTCAAAGATAGATTTGTTCATTATTCTAGTAGTCCATGGTATATGCAATAAACTTTGCCAACATCATAATTCAGAGGCAACAATTCTCTGGTCTTCTTATTCATTGTCCAACTTTCACACAAACTAACATATGAGATTGAAAGAATATCAATGGAAAACTAAATATTTCTCAAGAGTTATCAGAAAAGCATCTCATTACACCATTAATATATGCATTGGACCTTCCAGCAATCACTTGCATATAACTAGACGTTTCTAGGTACTTGCAAATTTTTAAAAATGTAGTACTATACTTAACACATTATTACTTGGGATATTCACAATGTATCTTATCTTTTTTTGCTATGTAAGTATTTTAATAATCCCATTTCACTTTCCTAATAGACTTGAACTTTTTGCATGGTGGTAGGAGTGTGACTGATTGCAACCTGGCTATTAATTATTCATATCCATACCAACAGTCTAAAAATTTCAGAGGGAAGCGAAAATCATCATAACATTAAAAAAAAGTACTAATTAACTTATTTACTAATTAACTAATTAAAATGCTATTTGCAAATAGCATTTTCATGTCCAGTGTTAGGGACCCTAACAAGCTATACTGATACTGTGTCAGCTACAATGGGCACAAATGCAACAACTGTTAAGAAAGCTTAGGACCAGGCAGTGATTCCTTCTGCTGTGCATATCATCACTGGGTCAGAACCATTTCTAAAGCATCTTACAATAATAGCAGCAGCAATATGTGATCAAATTACAATTTCAAATATTAGATTTGTTGTTGTTGTTAATTGCCGTTGAGTCAGTTCTGACCCATAACAACCCTGAACAGGGTTTCTAAGGCTATGAATCTTTACAGGAGCAGAAAGCCTCATCTTTCTCCCACAGAGCAGCTGGTCGTTTCGAACTGCTGACCTTGCGGTTCCCAGCCCAATTCGTAACCATTACAGTACCAGAGCTCAGGAAGCATAAATTTATGCTAATGGAGGAAGAACAATACAAAAGAGTGAGACTGTTTGCTCATCTTGAAGAAGATCACTGAATTATACATTCAAAAATTGTTTAATTGTTGTACATCATGCTGTGTATATTCAAATAACAATGGAAAATAAAAATAAAATTATAAAAGAAAGACAGAGATTATGATAGTTTAGATAATAGTGTGGTAGTGGAGGTGGCAAGAGAGCTTGATGTTGTTACACCAATTTGGCAAGACAGAGATCTACTGAAATGATACAGATAAGAGATATTGAAAGTGTCATGGACTGCCAAAAGAACCAACCGATCCATTTTGGAAGAAGTATAGCCAGAGTGCTCCTTGGAGGCCAGAATGGCCAAACTTCATCTCTCATACTTCGGACATATTGTCAGGAGTGACCAGTGACCAGTTGCTGGAGAAGGATATCATGTTTGCTAAGGTGAAGGGTCAGAGAAAAAGAGGGAGACCACCAACAAGATGGAATGGCCAAGTGGCAGCATCGATGGATTCAAGCATGGCAACAATAGTGAGGTTGGCCCAGCATTAGGCAGTGTTTCATTCTGCTGTTCATAAGGTCGCTGGCACCTAACAACAATAACATGACAAGGTGAAGCAGTGGAAGGAAGAGTGCTGTTGTTGTTTTGTGCCCTGGAGTTGATAGCAACCTTATAGGACAAAATAGAACTGCCCCATTCTGCGTCCAAGGTTATCTGCTGCTAACCAAAAGATTGCCAGTTTTAACCCACCAGTTGCTCTGGTGGAAAAAGATGTGGCAGTCTGCTTCTGTAAGGTTACAGCCTTGAAAAGCCTCTGGGGCAGGTTTACTCTGTTCTATGCTACTGTTGTTTTTAAGAGAGTTGAGTTGGTTCTGCCTCATATCGACACTGTATTGGACTTCAAAGAGCAGTTGGTAAGTTTGAACTGTCAACTTGTATTTAACAGTCCAGTGCTTATTAAACAACATTCCTTTATTAGACTGAGTCCAGGCAGTGCTGTGGACTCAGCATTGGGCCACTAATCACAAGAATGGTTGTTTAAACTCACCGGTTACTCTTGGTGAAAAGATGAAGCTGTCTGCACCCATAAAGATTTAGTCTCTGAAATACTACGGAACAGGTCTGTTGTGTTCTATAGGGTTGCTATGAGTTGGAACTGACTTAATGGCAGTGGATTTGGTTTTCTTTTGTTTGTTTGTAGAGTTACTATGAGTTAGAATTGACTTGATGGAAATGGGGTTAACCTTTTTTGGACATTACCACATCTTTCATCTGCAGTGTTGCTAGTGGATTAAAACTGTTGACCTTTCAAATAATAGCAAAGCAATTAACCACTGCTACTGTAGAACTCCTTGAAAAGAGTATATTGAATTTAAATATAAATTGAAGGAAGAGTTTGAAAAGGCTTTTGGAAAGAGTGACTCTGTTACATGAATAAAAAAGCAAGAATATACTTTATATTATATAGAATAAAAGTTTCAAAAGGGACATGCTTCTGGGGAAAACAAGTAATTATTTCTAGACAAAAGTTTGGTAGGTCAATTTTATATCCAAGTGAAGGCATCAAGGTTGCATATGAGTGTGTAGTCCAAGAGAGAATTACAATTTAAAAATATAAATATGCTTCTTGTCAGTGTTTAGAAATGTTCAAAGACATGATATGAAAAGAGTTTCACAAGGAAGCACATAAACAGCAAACAAAAATGTTTAAAGGCTATATCTTTCATTCTTTAGGGTTGGAATCATAACAGTCTGTAAAGAGATGAAGAATCCTGCAAATGATACTAAGAATGATCATCAAGTGTGGTAAAATTAAAAAGATAACATTATTCCAGAAGTCAAGTGAAGAAAGAGCTTCAAACTAGAGGTAAATTTTGAGTTCAAAAGCATTAAATAATAAATTTATGTAATAAATGATGTTATCTAAAAATTCACCATCACATTAAAAAAATAAATAAATAAAGGAACTCACTGCCATGAATTGACTTGACTTCAACTCTTAGGGACCTAATATAGGGTTTGTCTGACTACAAATCTTTATGGGAGCAGATTTAACTCTCTCTTACAGAGCAACCAGTGGTTTGAGCTACTGACCTTGTGGTTAACAGTGAATGCCAAACTCACAGTACCACCAGAGCAACATTTAAGCACAACTTTATTAAAGCAGCTTCAATGAAATACTGTGAATAGAATAGAAGTTATATTTGTGATGATAAATATATGCAGCAGTGTTCAATGACTTTTATTGTAATAGATAATATAGATAATGTATTTACACTCTATTAGTGGGAATGAAAATAGAGTCTATTCTACTCTTGGCTTTCCTTGCAATCTAACAAATTAGCCTGCTGCAATTTCATGAATGCTGGTAGAAGACACAAGAGTTCTGAATGTGAATTGAAAATAGTTTACTGCTCACAATAATCAGAATGTCAGCATTTTGTCATATGTTCATTTGTCATATGTTCTCTAAACCTGAACTCCATCATGTAGTGAGTTAAATTATAAGTGAAAAAAATCCAAGTTTAGAAAACTTCAGTCTTTTAAAAATGAACAGTAATTATCTTTTCTCTTTGCTCCACCAAGAGACACTATTTCTGCTGCCCAGGACTGATTTCTACACAGAAAAAATGAGCAGCCAGTATCTCATTTAGCAAGATATGTAGAACCATGATAGACATGTGAAGAATTGTCTCCCAATAACTAGAGGATTTTCCTTAATGAGAAAAGTGGTAATACCTTTGTATGTTGATGGAGCCCTTGGGTGATGCAAAAGGTTAAGCACTCATTGACTAACTAAAAAATTCCCAGTTCAAAATTAACAAGTGGCACTTAGGGAGAAGGACCTGATAATATATTTCTGAAAGGTCATAGCCTTGAAAAACTAAAGGAGCACACAGTTTTTCTTTGCAACTATTGATACACCATGTGTCTGCATTGATTTAACCATGAAAGCTTTTGTTTTATTTTGTTTTTTGTTTATTTGAATTTTTATATGTTGATAGGACTAATTGATGAGGAAAGAAGAAATTGATGATGCAGGGAAGAAGAGGGTACAATTTCTAGAGTGATGTGTTTTAGAATGTAAGAATTGTTGTTTAAGTGCCACTGAGTCAGTTTTGCTCATAGTGTATACTGTTTAGGAGGAGCGGCTGGGTTTGAACTGCTGACTTTTCAGTTCAGTTTGATGTCAGTCAGTGCTTATTCTAGAGTATCACACCAAGAGTCCAATATAAAATAATAAATTAATGCTAATATACAAATGAATTTGGCCTTAGGAACTTATACTAAGAATCATCCATGATCATAGACAGGAAGCTGGAGCATATATACACATATGTGAGTTTGAGTTGGTAGAAATTCTCTGTTGATATTGCCTACTTTCTCACTGAACTAGTAAATAATAAAGATAAGCATCTGAGAATGTGGATTAGAAATCAGACATGAGAACTTTGAGTAGGACATGTTGTCTGCTTTTGGTTTTTTGGGCTTTGACAGGTACAGGATAAAAGGAAGGGGGCAGGGTAGGAATTAGGCAATTAGATTTAGCCTATCTAGAAAGTGCAACCAATCCATGGGCAAGAATAAGAGGGAAATGGAAAAACCACAAAAGCACAGACATTTGCTGTGATTTGTGCAGTGAAAGACAACATCAGCCCCACCCCTGAAGGAGGGCATTGGAAACCAGGAAGAGAAAAACTTTACTTAATACCCAAGCCTCTAACTTGAAGGCATCTATCCTCACTTGAGGAGTTCTGCTGTGGCATCTTAGGATAAGCACTCCACTTCAAGGTCGCTTTGAACCACAAGTTGAGTACTTCAAACTCACCAG
>NW_006408581.1:9085699-9086370 GCF_000296735.1 Chrysochloris asiatica | reverse complement strand
ATATATATATTTATATATAAGCTCTGGTAGCATAGTGGTTACCAATTGGGCTGCAAACTGCAAGGTCAGCAGTTTGAAACTACCAGCTGTTTTGTGGGAAAAAGATGAGACTTTCAGCTCCTATAAAGATTTACATCCTCTGAAACGCTGTGCAGGGTCGCTATGAATGGAAACCGACTCCATAGCACATAACCACCAACCATCACCAAATATATATATATAGCTCCAATAGTGTAATAGTTTATGAACTGGGCAGCTAACTGTAAAGTCAGCAGTTCAAATCTACCAGTCACTTCTCTGAGGCTTTCAGCTCCCATTAATATTTATAGTTTTGGAAACTCTGTACAGTCAGAACTGGTGTGGTGGCACACAACCATGACCACCACCATATGTATATACTGTTTTATATATGTGCGTGTGTGTGTGTGTATATATATATATATATATAGTATTTTCAATAACCTCATATGCATGCGAGAGCTGGACAGTGAATAAGGAAGACCATAGAAGATTTGATACTTTTGAGTTATGGTGTTGGAGGAGAATATTCAAAGTGCCATCAGTTTTGGAAGAAGTGCAGCCAGAGTGCTCCTTAGATGCCAAGATGACCCAACTTCGTCTCTCATACTTTGGCCATATTATCAGGAGGGACTAGTCGCTGGAGAAGGATA
>NW_006408581.1:9084019-9085443 GCF_000296735.1 Chrysochloris asiatica | reverse complement strand
ATATATAATATATATTGTTTATATATATATAGTTGTTGTTAAGTGCCATTGAGTCGGTTCCAACGCATAGTGATCCTGTATGCATATAGGTAGTGTTTCTGTAGTTTTCTTTGTATAAGAATTTTTTGTTTCTCTGGTTAGATTTATACCCAATTATTTCATCTTCTCAGTGGCTATTGTAAATGGCATTGTTCCCCTAATCTCCATTTCAGAGCTCTCTTTCTTAGTACAAAGGAATCCAACTTGTTGTTGTATGTTGAACTTGCACTCTTCAACTTTGTTGAATCTTTCAATGAGTTCCAATAATTTATCTCTGAGAATCTGGTAAATATGTAAGATAGGAATCCTGGTGTGGCGCTGTGGGTTATTGCGCCAGACTGCAAAGCTGTTTGAACTGCAAGGTCAGCGGTTCAAGCTCACCTGCTTGATTTATTTTTGTTGTTGTTGTTAAATGCCATCGAGTTGGTTCCGACCCATAGCAACCCTGTGTAGGGTTTCTGAGGAGCAGCTGATGAGCTTGTACCGTCAACCATGCAGTTCAAAAGTCTTTGCAGTCTGACGCATTAACCCACAGCGCCACACCAGGACTAGTAATTGTCGTTAAGTGCCGTGGAGTCGGTTCCGACCCATAGCGACCCTGAACAGGGTTTCAGAAGCTATAAATCTTACAGGAGCAGAAAGTCTCATCTTTCTCCCACGGAGCAGCTGGTAGTTTCAAACTGCTGACCTTGTGATTCACAGCCCGATTCGTAACCAGTAATAGGGAATTGGAAAAAATTGTCCGGTTTGCTGACATTTAGGGTAACAAATGCAAAATCCTCAGATTTCCATGGAGGGAAATCTTGAGTCCCTTCCTCTCAGCAAGTTGGTGACAAGGTAGAAACATAAGAAACCAACAAAAAACATTAGCAAAAATCAAAGCCATAGTTCATTTTTTATTTTAGGTTATTTTTTAGTGATATGCAATTACCAAATGCTGTTAGGCACTTCATTATGGAGACAAGGAAAACATAGAATCACTTGTGCTATTTTTAATGGCAGTGGACTAACAGAATACAAACCAGCATGTTACATTTCTCCTACCTTTTGCTTCTGAGAGTTTATTTTCTCAGAAACACTGTTCGTTCTGTGCAAGTTGTGTTTTCTGACATTTCTGGACTCCTATTAAAGCTGAGGTCTATCCATTTACCATGCATGACATTTCATCTCTGATATCTCAATTCTGAAGGTAAATTCCTAGAAAATTAAGACTAGAATTCATAGTATTATTCAACACTCAGCTAACAAGGATTACTCATAAATGTCAACTTTTTGGAATGTAATACCAAAAAAACGACTTTGTCTAGAACATAGTGACCCTATGTATTTGAATTGCAATTGTGTTCCATAGAGTTTTTAAGGCTGTGACCTTCTAAAAGCAGGTT
>NW_006408581.1:9079482-9083474 GCF_000296735.1 Chrysochloris asiatica | reverse complement strand
TCCTTTCATCAGCCTTGCCCAGACAGGTTGGAAACCACTCAGTGGAGAGTCTACCTTCCCCGGAACCCTCTGGAAATAGGCTCTCTCTTGAAAGTTTGTAAGCTGGTCATTTCTTGCCTTTGTAGCTCCCCCATTTTGGGTAGCCACCGTCTAAGTTACCCATCTGTGTCAACTCTGTGCATCTAGGGAGTCCCCTCCATTTTTATATTCAATAATTGAGTAGAATTAGTACCACACCCTCTCTGAAAGTTTTAAAGAATTCACCAGTAAAGCCATCTATCTGGTCTCAAACTTATTTTGTCAGGAGTTTTTTAAATGATTTTTCAATTTAATTTCCAGTTACAAGGCTATTCACAATTTCCATTTCAGTTTGTGTTAGTTTAGACAGGTCATGTGTTTCTTGAAATTTGAAAATTTCTTCCAGACTTTCAAAAATTTTTAGATTACAAGTCTTCATAGTATTTTCTTATTATCTTTTTAAACTTTCCATTGATTCTGTTGTGGTGTCATCCGTATCATTTCTTAATCATGTTATTTGTATCTCCTCCTATTTTTTTGTTAGATTTGCCAATGGCTTCTTGATTTTATTAATCATTTCAGAGAATCAACTTCTTGTCTTATTGATTCTATTATTTTTCCATTTTCTATTTCAATGACATCAACTGTAACCATTATTTATTTTTTTCTGATTGCAGTAGGCTTATTTTGCTGCTTTTTTTTCTAATTCTTGGAGATGTTGGGTTAAGTTATTGATTTTGATTCTTCTTTCTAAATGTGTATGTTTATTTCTATAAATTGCCCTCTGAGCACTGCTTTTGTTGTGTGTCAAAGGTTTTTGTATGTTGTGTTTTAGTTCTCACTTGATTCAAGGACTTATTTGGTTTTGTTATTTATTTTTTCTATTACTCAGTAGCTTTTAAGCAAGGTGCTTGTCAGTTTCCATGAATTTGATTTTTCCCCTTGATATTCCTGAAGTTGATTTCTAATTTTATAGCATTGTGATCTGAGAAAATGCTTTGTAGTATTTTGGAGTTTTGAAATTTTTGAAGTTTTTTAGCCTAACATATTGTCTTTTCTGGACAGTGTTCCATTTGCACTGGAAAATAATGTCTATTGTGTTTATTTAGGTTGAGTGTTCTGTATATGAAGTCAAGTTAGCTGATTGTGTGTTGTTAGCTTTCTGTTTCTTCATTGAGTTTCTTTCTAGTTGTTCTGTCTTTCATTGAAAGCTGTATGTCAAACTTTCCTATGATTACGGTAGAGTTGACTGCTTCTTTCTTCTGTTCTATTAGTTTGATTTATGTACTTTGAGGTTCTTTCATTTGGAGCAAAGATATTTATTATAGTTATGCCCTCTTATTCAAGTGACCTCTAAATCAAGACATCTTGTCCTTCTTTGACTGTTATGCTGGTTTTTGCTTTAAAGAGAATAAAATAGACAGTCCTGCTCATTTTGATTGCCATTAGTTTGGTATATTTATAATCATCCTTTGATTTTTAGTCTATTTTTATTTTTGTGTGTAAGATGTATCTCTTGTAGTCAGCATATTGAATAATTCTGTTTTGTTATCATACTGCTACTCTCTGTCTCTTGACTGGTGCATTTAACCCATTTGCTGTCAATGTAATTATTAATAGGTATGAATTTATTAGTGTCCTTTTGCTGAGTGTTGTTGTGGTGCTGCTAGATTCTTTGTTCCATATCATTTTCTTTGCTTGAGTTTTTTGCTTCTTGGTTTTCTTTTCATATTCATCCCTGTTGTGATAATTTTTACAAAATATTTCTGATGTTCTTCTTTTTTACTTGATGTTAAAGTGTATTATTACTTTTCCTTAAGGTTATCCTGTAATTTATTAGTTCTTTCCCATTTAAAGCATTCTGTTTTATCTCAAAATCTACTTGAATTCCTTGCCATTTAGAATTTCTGTGTTTATACTATTTCACTTTTTGCTTTTTAGTTGACTTCATTATAAACGGATATCTCTGGTTTCCAATTTTCAGTCTTGTAAGTTTATTTTACTTTAAATATTTCTATATTTGAATTGAGTTACAGGTGATGTTGTCATCACCTTAATCTCATGTTGTCTGTATTGTTGATTCTAAGTCCAAAAACACCCTTAAGAATTTCTTGTAATGTTGGTCTGGTTATTATAAATTCATCTAATTTCTGCTTATCTGGAAATAGCTAGTTCACTGTCATATTTGAGGGACAGCTTATCTGGATATATGCTAAATGGTTGGCCTTTTTTTTCTTTCTTTCTTTCAGAGTTTTATGTATGTAATTCAATGTGTTCTAGGTATTGTTGGTTGCATGGTTTCTGCTGAGAAATCAGAGCTTAGTCTTGTGAGTTCTCCTTTGTAGGTAATATTTCTTCTTACCTTAGCTGCTCTTAGTATTCTTTCCTTGTCTGACTTTTAAAAGCTTGATTATAATATATCTTGGTGATTTTCTTAAGTAGTCTTTCCTGTTTGAGGTTCATTCATCTTCTTGTATGTCTGTCTTCTCATCTTTCATGACGTTAGGGAGCTTTCTTTAAAAAAAATCTTCAACAATTTTGCTTGTATTTTTTGTATTGTCTCTTCCTATTCTGGAATTCTAATTACCCATAAGTTATTCTGCTTCATGGTGTCCCACGTAAATTTTAGACTTTCTTCAGAGTTTCTTCATTCTTTTTTTCTGTTTTTTTTTTTTTGTTTTGTTTTTTTTAGCATACTAATATTGAGAGGTTTGTCTTCAAACTCACGAATTCAGTATTCAGTTGATTCAAATCTACTCCTTTTCCTTTTCAATGTATTTCCTTTTTCTGAAATTAATCTTTTGGATATCTATTTGCATGTTTTTATTATTCAAAATCTTCATTTATTTTAGTCTGTTGATTCTTGTAGTGTTTTTGTGAATTCTTCTCAAGTTCATTTTTGTTTTCTGTGATCTCCTTACTTTCCTTGATCTTTCTGTCAATCCTTGAAGGCAGCTAAATATCATTCTTTAGACTCTTCTCTCAGGTAGTTCAATTATGTTTTTTTCTTCAGTAGTGTTTTCTGTCTCTGCATCTTGGTCATTTATTTGAGACACTATCTCTAGCTTCTTCATTTTAACTAAAATTATCTGTTGTTCCTGGGACAATGTGGTATTTTACTTGCATTTAATTGATGACTATGTGTTATTGTTTTCTTAGACTCTCACCAATTGTCTCTTTTCATCTTGTGGTTATAGTTAGAGACTGGAAGTGTGTGCACCATTCTCCATTCATCATTAATGGGCATGATATTAGGGTGGTTTTGACTGCTGACTATCATTGTTGGTTCTTGTCCAGCGGGTGGAGCTTCAGAGGGTTTGGTTGTAGCTTGGCTATATGGAAATTCCATCAGTTGGTCACATAGCAAGAGATGAAAATACACATAAACACATGCAAAAACAGAACAAGCAAGAAGCAAAAAACAGCCATAAGAAAAAATAATAAAGGAGAGATAAGAAAAAAATAGACAGCAAGACGAAAAAAAAAAAAGAATATGGTAACTGAAAAGCCAAAAGAGGGACAGAAAAACAGAGCTGTAGAACAGAAAAATCAGAGAGAAAATAAAATGATGATGCTTTAAAAACACACTAAAAGAACAGGGAAAGGGAAGATGAAAAGACAAAGAGAATAGAAAGAAGTAGAGAAAGATTAAAAAAAGAAGAAGAAGAGAAGAACATGAGAAACAGAAGAAAATAAGTAAAGGGACAGTGGAGGTGTTTTTGTTGTTGTTAGGTGACAATAAGTTGGTATCGACTCATAGCGACCCTATGCACAGCAGAACGAAACGCTGCCCAATCTTAGACCAACCTCACAATTGTTGCCATGCTTGAGCGCATTGCTGATACCACTTTGCCAATCCATCGTGTTGGGGGTCTTCCTCTTTTTCTTTGACCCTCAAACTTATCAAACATGATATCCTTCTCCAGGGACTGGACCCTCCTGACAATACGTCTGAAGTATGAGAGATGAAGTTT
>NW_006408581.1:9062449-9077471 GCF_000296735.1 Chrysochloris asiatica | reverse complement strand
TAGAGGCCCTTAACATAACTGATTTCAGTGTCTGTTAGGACCAGAGAGCAGCTAGGGACAGGTTGGCTGGTTATAAGGGTTTCTGTGAGACCAATGCTGGCCTGGTGACTGCAAGTTCTCCAGGTCTAGAGACAAACTTGCCTGAATTCAGACACCAAGACAGTGTAGCTGGCCTCTGCCTCCCAATGGCATGCTTGGCTACACCTTTGGTCACCAAAAGAGTATGGGGGAAAAGAAGGAATTACTCCTTTTCTGTTACCCACACATTCTGCCAAGCCATCTTTTGTCTCCAAAGCTGCTTGGAAAAGCTCAAGATGGCCACACTGTATTTGACTAGCCTAAGGTTCATCAATCAGTCTTCTCCTTTTGCTTTTCCTGCTCAGCTTCAACTCTCAGTAAATATTCAGTTCACTTCACTAACCTTTCTTCTGAAGTTCAGGAATTCAGGAACAGCATCAATATCTGTTTCATTTGATCTCTCATATCTTTGTTATATAGGGTCTATATAGTATGTCTACATAGTCTGCCATCTTAATGGAAGTCTTTATGTGAGCCAAAAGTCTCATCTTTCTCCTATGGAGTGATTAATGAGTTTGAACTGCTGAATTTAAGGTTAGCAATCCAGTGTTTAGCCTACAGCATCATCTAGACTCTTTATAATATACTGCCTCAATGTAATATATACATATATTATGTAATTTGTAGTGTGCGATATATGCATATTATGTTAAGGTATTGTATTGTTCTGGTTTTTGTTGTTTGTAAGTACCATTGGGTTAATTCTAACTCATAGAAACCCTGAATATGGTTTTCAAGGAGTAGTTGGTGGGTTTGTACCACTGATCTTGTAGTTACCAATCCAGTACATATCCTACAGCAGTACACCAGCTGTATAAAAATGTACTTGTCAATCAATAGAGTAGAACTTTAATTTATACTTCTGTAATGAGACAAGTAGTTTAGATTATTTCCAAACTATCTTTCAATTAAATAAGATCAAAGGATAGAAAACCGTGAGAGGTAACTGCTTTATAGCAAGATAGTTTATAATTTTGTAATATTAAATTTGACTAGGATTCATTTTGAGTTTGCTGCAAATACCACCAATTTCTTTATTATTGAGACGTTTTTGTCCTATAGTGCAAGGAAAATGTTCCTCAGTGACCTCTACCCGCATATTTTTTAAGAGTGTTATAGTCCAATGCAGAAAAATATAATTGACTATAGTTTTATTTGATTTTTGTTAAGTGATATAAAAGGGGGGAAAAATTAGATAAAAATATATAGTGTGTACTCCATTGAGCTGTTGTACAATAATTCTTAAATGTCATTTTTCACTGATAACTTAGACGGCATGGTAACCATGAAGATTACCTTACCACACAGTTATTGAACAGAGGGAATTTGTCATACTCAGTTTAGTGGAAATCTGGGTTTTTGGTTATGAAAATTCTCATTGACTTTTACACAGGCAATCCCCAGATTACAAATGAGTTCCATTACTAAGTAAGTCTTTAGGATGAATTTCTGTGTAAATTGTAACAATGAGATATGGTTCATTTTTAACATCGGGTTAGTCAAACATTTACATTAGTTTATTGGAAACCCTGTACAGGGTCACTGTGAGTCGGAACCAACTTGACAGCACTTAACAAGAACTACATCAAAGTGTAGCTACACATTGAAAACATTAAAGAAACACTTTCAGTTGCATTAAAACACCTTTAACATTATAATGTTGTTGTTAGGTGAAGTCAAGTCAGTTCTGACCCAGAGTGACCCAGTATCATGTTTCCAAGGAGCAGCTGGTAAGCTTGAACCGCTGACCTTGCAGTTCAAACCAACATTTCAATTCAGTGCATTAAACACAGAGCCACAATCAGGTCTCCATAAGTAATGATAATGTTTTGATGTACTTGGCAAAGTAACACTTGTTTGTTATTGTGAATCACACTATATACATCAAAAATTTAATATAATATACTTAAGGTGAATTAATTCAGAAATATGCATTGGACTTAAGGTGGACATTCAGAGCCCAGAATCTGCTATATGTGTGTGTGTGTGTGTGTGTGTGTGTGTGTGTGTGTGCATGCGTGCTGTTGGATGAATAGAGTTAATTCTAACTCATGGAGACTCAGGTGACAAAATAGGACATCCTTGTTTGCATTCTTTACAGAATGAGATCCAGGTTCTTTACAGAAGCAGATCCAGGTTTTTCCCCCATAGAGCCACTGGGTGGGTTTGAACTCACAAACTTGTGGTCAGTAACCATGAGCTTATTCCCCACTGTGCCACCAGGTCTACTATATAACCATAGATGTAGATATAGATATTTACTTCAATAATTCAATTCAATTTTGAAAAAAAAAAATGTTGTATAGACAGTACTTCCTAGTCTTATTTGAATAAATGTTCAGTACTTTACAATACATTCTCTAGTACTAAAGTCCTGTGTAACACAGTACAAAAGACATAGTTAGAAACTCACTTGTTAATTAACTGATTATGCCTCTGAGTTTGTGCTGAAAGCTAATATAATACTTCCTCATCTGTAAGAAACACAAACCATACTTGCTAAGTGAGCATTCTCCAACTAGTCTGAGGAATAAAAATGTAAATTGAAAAACAAGTCAATTATTGCTTTCTTACTAACATAATTCAAAAACCTGTTTTCAGATCATAAAGTTACCTTGTTTGAAAGTAATATAAAGTCATTTCTTCTGAATTTAGAAAGAAAAATGATTGTATTTCAATTTGCCTCTCAAATTGAAATGTATTTTCATATTTTGAATGTGATAATGTTATGTATTACATAGAGTTTTTTTTTTTTTTAAAATTCCACTGTATAGCAAAATAGTACCTCTAGAATGTTTTCCATTATTTAGCATAGAAGAATATGAACTATTTTTACTATTTTACTTTAGTATTTTAGAGTCTTTCTTAATTTTACCATTAATTTTGATTTTAAAGTCTTGGTGTGGCCCTGTAGGATAAGCACTCTAAGCACTCTATCACAAGCTCATTTTGAACTGAAAGGTTGGTGGTTCAAACTCACAAATCACTCTATGAAAACCATATACAGGGTTGTTATAGGTTGGAAATGACTTGATGGCACTTAACAACAATAGCAACAAGTACAGGTGTGATGTTGTAGAATAAGCACTGGACTTTGATCCAACAGGCTGGTGGTTCAAACCCTCCAGCTGCTCCTTGGAAACCTTATGCAGGGTCACTAATGAGTCAGAACTAACTTGATGGCACTTAACAGGTAATTAGAAGGGAGTGTGGTAGTTCCATATGATAAGCACTGGACTGTGAACCACAAGATCTGTGGTTCAAGTCCAGGGGAAAGATGAGGTTTTCTGCTCCTGCAAAGATTTGAAGCCTCAGAAATCCTATACTGAGTTGTTATAAGTCAGAAATGACTAGATGGCACTTAACCAAAATAAAAAGTGTTACTAGAGAGATACTATTAAGATGCATTACATAATATGTCAGGATCTGAAAAAAAGGCAATCAATTAACATAGATTTTCTACTAAACACATATATTAAAGGAAAAATTAAGGCAAAGGGCAAGCTGAAAGACTACTGTTAAAGTATATGAAATAAAAGGAAAGGGTGAATAGATTATTAACCACTAAACCTGGAAAAATAAATAGAAAACATGTAAGTATAAGAAAATTAAAACAAACTCAATTAACTAATGGAAAAAAAAATGATCATTTGTCAAATAAAAAAAATTTACTAATCTGTAAAATACTTTAAAAACTCTAAATAGATGTATATGTCAGTGTTTGGGAGAAATTTTGGAAAGTATGCATCATATAATATAAACCTAAGATTTCTGATTATTATATATCAATCAAATAAAAATAAAAGGACATATCTTTTATTTTCTTGTGGTAAAATATACATAACATAATATTTGCCATTTCAGATACTTTACATGTATAAATAATACAGAGACATTTATTATATTCATGATGCTTGATATTTCCCACAAAACATTTCTAAAACTTTTTGTCACTTTAAGTAGCAACTCAGCAGTACCCCTTAAAGAATCACTTCCATTTTTTCCCTCCGACCTATCCCTGACACCATGAATAAAATTTGGTCTGTATAAACTTGTGAGACTTGTAGAATAAGCACTGTACTGATAACTGCAAAGTCAGCAGTTCAAGCCACTCTAAATAAGGTCAATATGAGTCCGGACTGACTTGGTGGCACTTAACTACAACAGCAGCAAACACACATACCGTTGTTGTTGTTGTTGTTGTTAAGTGCCACCGATCCGCGCAGGGAACCTCTATAGGGTTTCCAAGGAACGACTGGTTAGTTTGAACAGCCAACCTAGTGGTTAAAACCAACCTTTTGGTATAGCGTTTTATCCCACAGAACCACACCAGGACTCATATATATGCTAATTATATATATATATATATATGTATATTACATAGGTTTTAGAATTTGGGGCATTTTTTTATTTCTACAGATCTAAAGAACAGCATTTATCTAAGGAAAAAAGTTCAGAAGCCTTGGGAAAGGCAGTAAAATGGAAAAATAAGAATCACAGTGAGAAAGTAGGAAAACTAATATTAAATGGAGGGAATTGCAATCATTGAAATGAAATAAAGTATATAATTTGTTGAATGTAAAACTGATGATCATGATTCAAAGGAAGTTTAAATTAAAAAAAATATATATATAGAAGTCTTTTATACACTAAAGCTAAAGTCTCTCAATGAAATGACCAGAGTTTTGCCCAATTAGGCTGTAGTGAGGAAAACACATCAACAATTCTCTTTACATCACACACATAGAGCATCAAACAATATTAAACAAGAGTCAACAACTCTCATATTGAAAAAGCAATCCAACAAAAAATGCTAAAAAAAACAACCAAAAGACCCCACAAATATAGAAGAGAACTACTGAGACACCAAAACCAAAACAGAGACTTTAGAAACAGGAAATATGCAGTGAATATATAACATAAGCATAAAAATTGTTAAAGTAGAAATAAATACTAAATTATTTTAGATATTTCATCCATGAATAAAACCATAGGTTGTTATTTGAAAAAAAAAAAAAAAAAAAAATCAAAGCCCATAAAGGAATAAAAAAAAAAACTTGAAAAAAATGGTGTGAACATTTTTAACATAATGATGATATTGTTGCTCTTAGTTTCCAACGCATAAAAACCCTCTGCACAAGAGAATGAACCACTGCCCTGTCCTGCACCATACTCACAATAGTTACCTTTGAGCCCACTGTTGCTACCACTGCATCATGTATCGGTTGGGTGTTTCACTCTTTTTTGTAGACCCTCTATTTTACCAAGCATGATATCCCTCACCAGGGACTGATCCCTCCTGACAACATATCCAAAAAACAAGATATGAAGCCATCATTGCTTCTATGGAACATTCTAGTGTACTTCTTACAACATAGATTTCTTTGTTCTTCTGGCAGTCCATGGTCTTTTCAATGTTCTTTGGCAACATGTGATTAAAATGCATCAATTCTCTGGTCTTCCTTATTCCTTGTTAATTTTTCACATGCATGTGAGGCTACTGAAAATACCATGGCTTGAGTCAGGAGCACCAAAGTCCTTAAAACTAATATTTTTTCTCTTAAAGTCCTTAATGAGGTCTTTTGCAGCAGATTTGCACAATGCAATACATAGTCTGATTTCTTTACTGCTGATTTACTGAGTTTTGATTGTGGATCCAAAAAGAATGAAATTTTTGACAACACCAATCTTTTCTCCATTTACTGTGATGTTATTTACTGGTTCAATTATGAGGATTGTCCTTTTGGTTACATTGAGGTACAATCCATGCTGAAGGCTGTAGTATTTGATCTTCATCAGTAGGTACATTAAGTCTTTGTCACTTCCAGCAAGAAAGGTTGTGCCATTTATATATTGGAGGTTGTTAATGAGTCTTCCTATAATCCTGATACCACATTTTTTTCTCATATAATCCCACTTTTTGGATTATTTGCTAGGCATGAAGATTAAATAGTTTGAAGGAATACAACACTGGTATACACCTTTCCTGAGTTTAAACAATTCAATAATCTGTTTGAACACCTGCTTATTTGTCTATATACAGTTCCCTTATAAGCACAAGCCCTCTTTAATGTGTTCAAGAGCAAAGATGTCAGTTTGAGGACTAAGGTGCTCCTGATTTAAGCCATGGTATTTTCAATAGCCTCATCTTCTTGTTAAAATTGGACAGTGAATAAGGAAAACCTTAGAAGAACTGATGTGTTTCAGTTATGGTATTAGAGAAGATTATTCAAAGCATCGTGAACTGCCAAAGAACAAACCAGTCTGTGTTGGAAGAAGTGCAACCAGAATATAAGGCTCCTTAGAAGTCAAGATGATCAGACTTCATCTCTCAGGCTTTGGACATATTATCAGGAGGAACCAATCCCTAGAGAAAGACATTATGCTTGGTAAAGTAAAGGGTCAGCAAGACAGAGGGATACCCCTGACAAAATGAATTGATACAGTGGCAGCAGCCATGACTCAAGTGCAGTCATGATTGTGAGGTTGATGGAGGACAGGGGAGTTGGTCATTCTATTGTGCATAAGGTCGCTGTGAGTTGGAACTGTCTTGATGACACCTAACTTCAAAACAAAATATCATTGGACTTCTTAAGAAAAAAAAAAAAATTAAAAATAAAGACCATGAAGGAGGGCTTTGAATAATTTGAGTGAATATGATTTATGTACAAATAAAAAATATCAAGTAAGTATGAGATAAAATAAAAACATTTCTAAACATGCAGTATCAGAGTATATTCACTTTTCATGCCTCCTTTCTGAGGAAATGTTTGCAGAATATGTTCCACACAAATTTAAGTGGTCTTTCAGGAATAGTGATGATCTCAGGCCCAGTAAAGAGGTTCAGACACAGATGAGAGATTTCCAGGATGATGTTGAGGAAAGTCTGAGGGAGGCAGTTCTTACATTCATTGATAGAATAAAGTCTGCTCAGATGGGAGGTAAAGAGTTTGGTAAAGCGGGGGTGTGGGTGGGGTGTGTGTGTGGGGGGGGAAAGATGCCATGAAGAACTAAATGCAACTGATGCATATGTACTGAAAATATCAGTCCAAAGGGGTGTTTTGTAGTCCTATCAAAGGTGTTGGGATTTAATTAATCAGTAAGTAGAACAAAAGTACTGGTAAGTGAAAAACATATGAAACAGAAAAAATACTCAAAAACTAAAATTATAAAATGATACTAAAACTGCAATATAATCATGGTTTTCTACATAGCTGAGCTTTATTTTAAAATTACAAGTGACGATAACATAAAAAAATGAATATAAATTGCAGAAAAATCTGATCTAATTATACTGGGAGGCTAGAAGGAGTAGTACCATGATGTGGAGTTGAGAAGGAGATAACATTTAGTATTAATCTTCTAATCTAAGAAGCCAACATAATGCCTAAAACTGAAAACTAAATTAAGAAAAAAAAAGAGACAGAGGGAAGGAGACACAAAGAAAATATAATATAAAAATGTACTGTAGATTTATTAATTTAAATACATGAAGACACAGCAACATGTTTGTCATTGAGTTCCTATGGGGAATCATCTTATGCATTGGAAAAATATTCTTTTGACTCTTAAAAATTAGAGTTAAGGTGTTACCATATCAATTATATTTTGGTTGCATGTCGTCAAGTTGGTTTCAACTCTTAAAGACTCTATTGAGGACTTCCAAGAGGAGCTGGTAGGTTCAACTGCTAACCTTTCAGTTTCCAGTCCAGTGCTTATCCTACAGAGCCACAGCAAATCTCAAAAACCATGTATAAATACATTTTTAAAGTGCAAACTTGCCCATTATTATTATTATTTTTTGCTTTATTCTTATCTCTCTCTGCCTGTTTAAATTCCATGTAAAATCAAATTTTCTGTTAATTTCTTTAAACATTTTATTGTACTTTATGTGAAAGTTTGCATAACAGTTTAGTTTTTCAGTCAATAACTTATACACAAACTGTTTTATGATATTGGGTGCAATCTCCACCGTTTGTCAGCACTCTCCTTATTTTCTCCCTGTTTCTATTCATCTCTTCCTGTCTTTTCCTGTATCTTCCTGTCTTTTCCACTTGATTTATTTGCAAATGCTGTACTTTTTTTCTTGCATCATTGTTTGTTTTAAGAAGCATACTCTTCTTGGATGTCAACAATTACCACCTTAAACTCAAATTATCCAAGGATATCATCATGGATGATTGCTTTGATTGCTTTAGTTCACAGAGGAGAGAAATCTGTGCAAACATTCCCTTGAAAGTGTCCAGAAGTCCCAAAATATTATCCAAACTAAATATACAAAAATAAAACTAATCAAATTAATTTTACCAAAACAGTTTACATCAAGGACTACTGTGTTGGTTTACTATGTTACAAAATCAGTTATGCTGCAGGATAAGCGCTGGATCACATGGTTGCTTTGAACTGCAAGGTCACAAATTCAAATGCACCAACTGCTCCTTGGAAACCCTATATATAGGGTCACTATTAGTCAGAAGGAGCTCTTGATAGGTAGTGGTTACGAATTGGGCTGCTAATCTCATGGTCAGCAGTTTGAAACTACCAGCAGTTCTGCGGGAGAAAAATGAGGCTTCTGCTCCTGTAAAGATTTACAGCCTCAGAAACCCTGCACAGGGTCACTGTAAGTCAGAACCCACTCCATGGCACATAACAACAACAACATTAGTCAGAAACGAGTTGTCAGACACTTAACAACAGTAATAACAATGTTACCCACAGAAAAGAGAGGGAGAACTAGAGAGAGAGAGAGAGAGGAAGGAAGGAAGGAAGGAAGGAAGGAAGGAAGGAAGGAAGGAAGGAAGGAAGGAAGGAAGGAAGGAAGGAAGGAAGGAAGGAAGGAAGGAAGGAAGGAAAGAAAAGAGCATAGGCAAGAATGAGTCAAGGATTTTAGCAGTTAATACAAAGAAATCATCTAAGATGTGAAGAAAGTCTGCATTCTCTATTATCCAAAACTGGACTATATTTTCAAGAGAGATGAAAAATTTTCTTTGAGATCTCCATAAATAGTCATTTACCATAAACGTATTTGCATAGAGATGCTATACAGCTATAATTAGTCAAGTTCTTGATAAGAGATTATTCTCTTTTTATCATGTTAATTGCACCTCTAGATGAATACTGAACATAGATACCAAAACATAGCTCTAAAATGTCAGTTCTGTAATGAGTTCAAGATAGAATTATGATTGTTGTTGTTGTTAGGTGCCATCGAGTCGGTACTGACTCATAGCAATCCAATGCACAACTATGATTAATGTATATAATTTCTAGTGAGCTAACTTAATACAAAGAGACATTTTGGAAATTTTCATGACATCAAGAGTTATACCCTCCTTCTCGCATATCAGCTGTATCAGCAGGTTTTTGCAATGGCAGAGACCTGATTGCCAAATAAATCAAATTTGACATCAATATCAAGAGACTGAGTAGCAGATAGTTCGTATTTCACAATAAAAGAAGATCTATATGGCTAAAATTTGTATGATTTTTGGCAAGGCTAATCCTTTATCTTTGAAAAAAATGTTGCTGGCTTTAATTACTCTAATAATGAGGATTTTGGGACCTCTGCATGTAATTTAAGAAGAAAAAGATTTATTTGCAGTGGCTATAAGGAGCTCTGGTAGTGTAGTTGTTGCGAATCGGGCTGTGAACCTCAAGGTCAGCAGTTCAAAACTACCAGCTGTTCCGAGGGAGAGAGATGAGGATTTCTGCTCCCGTAAAGATTTACAGCCTCGGAAACCCTGTACAGGGTCGCTATGAGTCGGAACCAACTCCACGGCACTTAACAACAACATAATTGTAATAGAGTCCTGGTGTGGTGCTGTAGGATAAACATTTAACCACAAGGTCAGTTTGAACCACAAGGTCGGTGGTTCAAATTCCCCAGCCACTCCATGAAAACTGTATATAAGGTTGCTATCAGTTGGAATCGACTCGATAGCATTAAACAACAACATTCTAATAAAAATAATTAGCAACACCTTACTTTGTATTTAATCAATTGCTCAATCAAATATGTACTTGATTGAAGCTCCACAATTTTCAACATGTATTGTCAATAAACTAACTCTATTGGGGACTTGTTTTAAATTGAAGAGCTTGTTGAGTGTTTTTTTTTTTTTACAGTCAAAACCCTCCTAAAGTGTTTCAGATTTGATCTAATCAAGCAGCTCTAGTAGAGAGACTGTTTCTCAATTCTTCAGTTGTAAACGTCTCTCATTCCATTTTTGATATATTTTTATTTCAGGTTAATTATTTTAAGTGCTCAAATCCCTGCTTTCCCTTTGTTTCATTCTAATTGCCTTCTGGTGTGTTGCTGTGGGATAAGCGCTGAACTACAAGGTTGGTTTGAACAGTAACTTTGGCACATCAAATCCACCAGCCGCTCCTTAGAAACCCTATACAGGGTCGCTATGAGTAGGAAACAACTCACTGGCAATCACAAAAACTCTGATTGCAACTCCCATCTTTGTGCTGACCTGTCTTCTTTGGAAAGCAAATTCAAAAGTATTAAGTCCTGATGTGGCACTTTAGGATAAGCACTGGACTAACCACAACATCAATGGTTCCAACCTATCAGTCACTCTTTGGAAGCCCAATACAAGGTTGCTAAGGATTGAAACTGACTAGCAGAAACAAGAACAACAATTCATATTGCATGGAGATTTCACCCCTTTCTCTAGCCCTGCTAGTTTTCCACTGTCCTCAATGACACTTTCGCACTTTTGCTCAGAATTGTCCTCCCACCACAATCAGATATTCACTTTTTAATCTACTATCTTATCTTTTCTCCATAGTGTATTGAAAATACCCATTTTCTACATCAAGGCTTTTATTATCTTCTTCTGTATGTACCTAATCTTTTCATAAAATAAAGAACTTGTGCTCCAAAATTATTCATCTGTTTGCTTCTTAATATCAAGGCTATTCTAATATTCTCTGCTTCATTGTATGTATCAGTTCTTTCTAAAATCTATCATTCAAAAAGGAAAATAGCAGTTGTACTAAAGCCATTCAGTTTTTCCAGGCAAATTTCCAAGCAGTTTCTGAGACTCTGATCCCACATGCTACTTTTTCTCACTGTCTTTAAAATTGATATTCATCTGATTGGATCGCTGGCCTTTCACTGCGTCTCTAGCTGTACGATTCTGTGTCAGACTGAATGGTCCCCTGTGTTCAGCTGAGTTTTGTTAGGTCTCTGAATAGTTTGTGTTCCTTTAGAAAAAATAGTATTTTTCCTCACGTTCTTTTTAGATTTGTTCTTCAGTAAGCATCCTATAGTTTTCTTTGGTCAAGAACCTAATGTGACTAGCCATCCTGGAGATAGTCTGTTCCCTTAATTTTATTTTATTACATTTTATTTAGTCTTCAGTACTTGTATTTAGGATATAATTTTAATTTTTATTGGTTCAACCTGGTTAGTCCGAGATTTCTTGTAATAACAGTGGTGGTGGTAGTGTGCCGAGGAGTCAGTTCTGACTCATAGCGACACTGTATAGGGTTTCCGAGGCTGCAGATCTTTATGGGAGCAGAAACCCTCATCTTTCTCCTGCAGAACCGCTGGTAGTTTCGAAATGCTGAACTTGATGTTAGCAGCCCGACTCATAACCACTATACTACCAGAGCTCCTTGTAATAACAGTGGATCCTTGAAATTACATTAAAATTGAGTTATACTCCAGGATAAACTCTGTTTTCTCTTGATATGAAAAGGAATTTCCAAGATTTCCCAAATTTAAGGAAGCCATTCATGCATATTCTCATCATGAAGCCTTTGTAGTCTCAAACTTTTAAATTTCTTCAAAAGTATATACTCAAGTTCTTTATTATAAAAGTACTAGAGAAAATGTATTCCTGGTGTGGCAATGTAGGATAAGCACTATACTGCTAACTGCAAGGTTGGCAGTTCAAACTCACCAACTACTCCTAAGAAATACTATATAATATCACCATAAGTAGGAATTGCCTGAATGGCACTTAACAGCAACAGCAAATAGAATAATATATTACTCATAGAGTTCCCCATACATTTCTCTTTGCTCTAAGTATAACAGTAATTTGTGCTCACTGAATTAATCTAAAATGCCATTGTTATCATTGTTAAGCAACACTGAATTGGTTCCAACTCATAGCAACACTGTATAAGGGTTTATGAGAAGTGGCTGGTGAATTTAAACCATCGACCTTGTGGTTCAAACCTGTCTTGCAGTCTAGCACATTATGAGAAAATTTTCTATACAGTATTTTTTCATCTGCTTAGAAAAAATTAAAGATTATAATGTGAAACATAGTATTTTTATATTTATAAAGATATTTCCATATAAATTTATCATTAAATTAAAAATAATAATAATAAACTTTACAGTTATTCTCACTATGTAACAAGCGACCTATTCGATACCAAGGAAGAATTACAATGATTGCTCTGTTAAGTTTTGGAAGGTGCAAATCATTTAGGATAAGAGGACATAATGTGTGCTGACTGTTTCATATCAATCGTGCTAATTGGGGATTGCTATTCATCTCTGAAGAACAATGTCTCTCTAGGAGTGTACATTCAGGATGGCATATGCTATACTTTTTAAATGTCAAAACAGCATTCCAAATAGCTGTTTTTCAAGTACCTGTCTGAATATAGTTTCACATGCCTAATATGTAGTCAGGCAATCCACCGGCTTATTGCTTATTTTCAATTTTCAAATTAAACATTAGAGCAAATCAAGGAACCTGTAAGATAGGGTGACCAAATAGCCTGATTTGGTCACCACTCAATTCCAAATGATCTAGTTTTCTGACTCAGAAATTTTGCTTTGAAATTTGATTATTTTCTCAGGAATAACTGATGGTTTCACTTTCTTTACCCACCAAAACATCTCACAACTATCTTTATTTGTTGATTATTTATTTATTTATTTATTTTCAAATCCAAATGCCCTAGTAGAAACAAGCTCTTAGGGGAATACCACATTTGTGTTTCATAATTTACATATGCAAATGCATTAGTTATTAATTGTATATTTTCACAAAAGAGCCCCTTACAGTGTGTCTTTCATTTAAAAAAAAGAGTTTAACGAAACTTGCAAAGAAGAAAAAAAATCTTTCTGTTTTCAGTGCTAGTCTCACCAAATATGTGCACAAATGAACACATACATATTGTTGAGCAGCACATAAAAAGGAATTCGATTGATTAAAGACAATAATTTAGAAGTAAATAGTTACTTACATGGTTTAATCACTTAAAATTCTGGTTAATCTTATAATAGAACACTCATGATACAGCGAACATCAATTTCTTAGCAGATACATTTACACTGGAATGTATGATGTAGTATATAATGACAGGGGTAAGTGCTTGTCAGTGCATAACAGTGTTCATTACAACAAATGAGAATCCCATAAAAGCACTGTTTAGGGCCATATATGTTAGATTTTATAGTGTCATAATGGTACTTTTCATTCTATGATTTGGAAAGGAGATATATTCTATGATTTGAACTGTCCAGCTTGAACTGCTGGACAGATATTAGGAAGGATAATTAAAGTGGTTGATAATCTACCCATGGCTCTGGTTTTATGGCAGCATTTGAGTGTTGATGTTAGGGCAATAAAACTGAACAACTTGGCTAACAAACATTTCAATTTTGAAGATACCTCAGGTGGGTATTTTATTCTGTTTATAATCGCTTTATTTCAATCATGTTCAGTTCTTAAAAAATAAAAATGAAACCACTAAAATGAACAATCAAATATGTATATATATGTATGTATATATATATATATATATATATATATATATATATATATATATATATATACAAATATGTATATATATTATGTATATACAAATATGTATATATGTGTATATATATAACTCTCTCATAAAGATTTCAGCCTAGAAAATCCTATGGAGGTGTTATATTCTGTTCTCTAGAGTTAACATGGATTGGAATAGACTCGATGGCACAAAAGAATGAAAAAAAAAAACTTCTCTTGTAGCATAGGAAAACAGTCATGGTAGAGTCCGAGAGTTTTGAGAAAATTTCACACTTAAATTGAGACTATTAGATATTACAATATGGTATTTTGAAATCATAATGAAACATACAACATGTTGTGTTAAAATGTGTGTAAAAGTATCAACAAAAGAAAGGCATTAACACACTCCTTCTTTTAACAAAACTGGGAAAAAGAAAAGGTAGCTATATGGTAAATATGCCATTTGAAACTGGAACAATTTACTTGCTATTTTTGTTATACACTTAATGTACATATTGGATAATTTGAAAGATATTTTAACAAGTTACATACTGGCTCTTTCTTGAAGTGTCCTTTAAGAAATTTTTTTAAGTACAAAACAAAACAAAAAAATGACCTATTGTTTCTTCACCATTACGTAAAACTAGGATGCTTTCCGAAATATATTAATTCAAGATAATAGTATAAGGTGACCTTAGAAATTATTCTCTTTACCTATGTTCCATCTTAACTTTTGCAATTAACTGAATCAACATTTTGAGATCTTTTAATTCCACTTATAGAGAAGTGGTATGGCACTGCAGGATTAGCACAGGACTACTACTTCCAGGTCGACATTTAAACTCACCAGTCACTTATGGGAAACCTTTGCATGGTTGCTATTAGTTGGAACCGACTCAATGGCACTTACAACGACATCATTTTTCCTATGGATTCTTTTCTTCACAAAAAGCAGAGTCTCTGTTCCTATAGAGTTGTTGTTTTTGCTAGATGCAGCAGTCAAGAGACCAGACGACATATTGCATTGGGCAAATCTGCTGCACAGGAACTTTTTAAAGTGTTGAAGAGCAAAAGATGTCACCTTGAGGACTAAGGTGCGCCTGACCCAAGCCATGGTATTTTCAATAACCTCATAGGGATGCGAAAGCTGGACACTGAATAAGGAAGATTGTAGAAGAATCGATGCCTTT
>NW_006408581.1:9056805-9062181 GCF_000296735.1 Chrysochloris asiatica | reverse complement strand
GGACATTGTTTCGTTCTGCTATGCATGGTGTCGCTATGAATTGGTTCCAACTCGATGGCACCTGACAACAACAATCGAGTCGGTACCGACTCATAGAAACCCTATACACAGCAAACTAAATGCTGCCCACTCCTGGGCCAATCTCACAATTGTCGCCACGCTTAAGCCCATTAATGCTGCCACTTTGCCAATCCATCTCACTGGGATCTTCCTCTTTTTCTCTGAACCTCCACCTTGCCAAAAATGATATCATTCTCCAGCAACTGGTTGTTGTTGTTGTTGCTGTTGTTAGGTGCCATTAAGTCAGTACTGACCCATAGCAACCCTATGCACAACAGAACGAAACACTGCCCGATCCTGGGCCAACCTCACTATTGATGCCACGCTTGAGTTCATTGATGCTACCACCTGGCCATTCTATCTCATTGGGGGTCTTCCTATTTTCTCTGACCCTCCACCCTACCAAACACAATATTCTTCTCCAGTGACTGCTCATCCTCCTGACAATATATCCAAACTATGAGAGATGAAGTTTGACCATCCTGGCCTCCAAGGAGTACTCTGGCTGCACATCTACCAACACAGATCTATTGGTTCTTTGGTAGGCCATGGAACTTTCAATATTCTCCAATACCATAACTCAAATGCATCAATTCTTCTACAATCTTCCTTATTTACTGTCCAGCATTCACATGCATAGGAGGTTATTGAAAATACCATGGCTTGGGTCATGCACACTTTAGTTCTCAAGCTGACATCTTTGCTCTTCAATACTTTAAAAAGATCTTGTGCAGCAGATTTGCCTAATGCAATATGTCATTTGATTTGAGTGTTGGTGGTTGTTCCAAGAAGAATTAAGTCCTTAACAACTTCAATCTTTTCTCCGTTGATAAGAATGTTGTTTATTGGTCTAATGGTAAGGATTTTTTATTTTCTTTACGTTGAGATGCAATCCATACCAAAGGCTATGGTCTTTGGTCTTCATCAGTCAGTATTTTAAGTTCTCTTCACTGTCAGCAAGCAAGGTTGTATCATCTGCATATTGCAGGTTGTTAATGAGTCTTCCTCCAATCCTGATGCCATGTTTTTCTTCATAAAACTCAGCTTCTCGGATTATTTGCTCAGCATACAGGTTGAAAAAGTATGGTGAAAAAATATAACCCTGTCACACACCTTTCTTAATTTTAAACCATTCAGTGTTCCTACGTTCTTTTCGAACAATTGCCTTTTATTCCATGTACGGATTCCTCATGAGCACAATTAAGTGTTCCAGAATACTCTTACTTCACAATGTTGCCCACAGCTTGTCATGATGCACACAATCATAAACCTTTGCGTAGTCAATAAAGCAGAGGTAAACATCATTCTGGTATTCTCTGCTTTCAGCAAGAGTGCTCACCTGTGTATCTTCAATAGATTGGCTAGTATATTTCTTTTTAAGGAGCTCTGGTAGTGTAGTGGTTACCAGTTGGCCTGCTAACCTCATGGTCAGCAGTTTGAAACTACTAGCAGTTTCATGGAAGAAAGATGAGGTTTTCTGCTCCTGTAAAGATTTACAGCCTTGGACACCCCATGCAGGGTCGCTATGAGTCAGAACCGACTCCACGGCGTGCCACCACCATCACTAATCCTTTTTAAATGTTTAATTGTATAACATATGTTACAATTTAGAAACATCTCTGGCTTTTGGCAATATGTGTAAAATTTCTCACATGCATGTTAAAAATGAGAATTTTAATTATAACCTCTTCCTTAAATTAAAATATATTATTAAAAAGATAACAAATTCCCAAAGGCTGACAAATTCTGCAAGTATATGTTTATTAAAAGAACAGATTAACTATTTGGATTGAAATGCACTGCCATTAAACTGATTCTAACTCAGAAATTATCTATAGGGTTTCTGAAACAGTAAAGATTGTGTTGTTTTAAGAACCTTGGAGTCAGTTGCAACTCATAGCAACCCTGAATAGGGTTTCCAAGGAGTGGCTGGCGAGTTTGAACCACCCACCTTGTGGTTAGCAGTCCAGTGCTCATCATTCAATGCCACTGTACCTCAATTTACCTATAAAACACCATAGAATGTTAGAGTCTAGTAATCTTTAAGGTTATCACATCTGAGACACTGTATAGAGGTCAAACATATCCATTTAGCTAGAATTTAATTACCTTCTTCCTGGGTGCTCATCTCCTTTCTATCTATCAAAATCCTTCTACTTTTGATAACTTTACAACTAAAAGAACTGTTATATAACTATTCCCCACAATAGTCCATTATATCTAGCAGGTCTTTCTAAATCACAGGAAAACAAAATGAATCTCTAGCACCTTGTTCAACATCATATTCTGGCGTGGCTAATACCAAACATTTGTTCCAAGTCTAGTACTCTTTCATATGCAATAACTTTTATGCATTCGAATTAATCAAAAATAATAACAACTAAAAAAAGAAGAAAAAATTGGGGCATGGCATTTAATTCTTAAAGGTGAAATTTTAAGTGAAAAATAGAATAGTTCCATAATGCAGACATAGCATTGAAGTGTATATAAAACTATTTAGTCTAAGTTTGTTTGGAGACAGCATCAACCACAGCCTACCTATATCATGAGAACTTTAAAGAATATTATATTAGCAAAAAATGTTCCTTGTTTTTATTTTGTTTTGTAAAGCCATTGAATACAGCAAGTGCAAGTGTCTACTTAAAATATTTTACACATTATCAATCTTCATGCATTTCTCACTGAAAAGTAAGGTCAAAATGCACTGGTCCCTGTTGTATAGAATTAATTGAACTGAAATGAGAGCAATTGACCATGGACAAATTGCTGCTGAAGATCAAAGTGCAGCAGGGCAGTATCGATCAGATCTCTATAGCTTCACCAATGTACAGCAGAAATCTGAACACTCTGTCATGAATTTAGACACTTTGGCCAAAGACGAAAAAGAAAAACATTTTTTTTTTTTTTTTTATGTCAGTCTCTGAAGAATCTGCCAACAGTGTAAAGTGTGTCATTTACAACTTCTTATTTTTCAAAATGTCATTCTCTATGAAACCCCAGCTACATATGTCCTTTTAAACACTCTTTTTCTTAGCTAAGGTCATAAATTAAAAAAAAAAAAATTAAACAAAATGAAAGAGAGTTAGAGAGAGAGATTGACTTAGAGACATCTTACTGTTGTTAGCGGCCATCAAGTTGGTTCCAACACATAGCAATTGCTGTTCTTAGGAAATGGTGGCAACTCTTATTCCTATAATTTACACCATTTTGGCAAAGATATATTCTACCAAATAATAGATAGATGATAGATAAATAGATAGATAGATAGATAGATAGATAGATAGATAGATAGATAGATAGATAGATAGATAGACAGACAGGCAGTTTCAGTTGAGTGATCATTGCAACCTTAAGTACAACAGAAGGAAATATTGCCAGGATTTTTGTCACCCTCTCAATCCTCAAAAAAAGTAAGTTACTAACTTAGAAAAATAAATCCAGAGATTTTTATTGTTTTGATGTACAAATCATATTTGTTTAATGTAAGAAAGAAAAAAAATACGCTAAAAACAACCTAAATTTCTGAAAAGAATATAATTGAGTGTATTCCTTGTAATGAGTATACATGCAGCTGGATTGGTTTGGAATTATGTTTAATGACAAATTATTAACTGAAAAGAGTCTATTATGAAGTATTGTTGCTGTTAAGTTGGTTCTGACTCACAGAGAGCCGCTATACAGTTTCCATAGTATTATATGTCTTGAGGAGCAGAAGGCCTCATCTTTTTTCCTGCAGAAGGGCTGGTGAGCTCAACCAGAGAACCTTGTGATTCACAGTCCAGTTCTTATAGTTTGGAGTCACCACTTTCCCATAATGAATTATTTTGTTATTAAGTGTCATCAAGTAGATTTCAAGGACCCATAGGAACCCTGTACAGAGATTCTGAGGAATAGCTGGTGGATTTGAACTGCTTAACGTTTTGTTCACAGTTCAGTGCTGATTCTACAATGTCACACCAACAGTCGATAATACTGCATTTTTCATGTTCAAAAATTATATAAGTGCATATAAAACTTTCAATACATTTGTATATGTATCAAAAACAAGGAATGAAACAACCAATTGCTATCATTGGTCAGTGTGGTCAGGGAGACGGTAAGACACGTTTTCTGCCTTATTGTAATAGACAGGTGCCACTATTATAATTAAACCAATAAAAACAAAGGCAGGTGAGTATTTCCATCTGACCTTCCAGCCTTTCTTAGCCATCTGCCTGCTTCCATCCTGGCCACCTAGAATCACCTCCTCCTTGGTATATATACTAGTTTAACTGGGCTTCCTACTGAATTCAGTCTTCATTCACCAGAGGGTTGAACCTAGAGTGTCATGGTTCAACCCTCTTTTCTTCCTGTCTTCAGTGAGGGACACAAATAGCTCATAGAATAGGTCAACTGGTATGTATGTATTGAAATTTCTTTTCTTTCACATATAATATGGGGCAGTTGAATAATTTAGTGGTTTCTAGCATGGACTCCTGATATGGTGCTGTAGCATCAGCATTGGCCTGTGAATCACAAGGCATGCAGTTCAAACCCACCAGTTACTCCTTGGAACCCCTAAACATGATCACTATGAGTAAGAACTGACTTGACAGCACTTAACAACAAGAAGCATGGACTTTGAATTTACAGCGATCTATATATAGGCTTTCTGCTCCTGCAAACTTGGAAGCTCTTACGGGGTCTATATGAATCAGAACCAACTCTTCAGCACTCAATGGCAATAACATATACAAACTACAGAGATATGGTGAAGGCATTTCTACTCTACATACCTCAAAGTCTTCTTCAATAAAATAAGTGTTAAAACGACGTGTGAGTCATTTAAAGGAGGAATTGTCTAATATTTATACATAGTTAAGCTTTGTGTGTAGTAATTATACATGTGAACTATTTTTTTCTCTTTAATTCTCAGCATCTAAGACAAAGTAATGTGCATGAATCATTTATTGCAGCATTATGTTTCATCTTCATCTTAGACACTTTTGAGTCATATCTTTTGCTTATCCTTATCCCTTGCTAAAGTGAAATTCTTTCTTTTAGTTGGCAACATTTTATGTCTTATTTTATTTAATGATAGGAGGACAATATATTGGAAGTCCCTAAGTGATGAAACACATAAGCGGGTGCTGGGGACAGCATACGCAGACCCTGGGTTGATCAGTGGCAGCCCCATTAAACCACCTCTGAATATAATCAGTTTAACCCAGATGCTCTTCTTCCTCCTGAAAGTATATAGGAATGTGATAATTAAGAACAATGTAGCATTTTAGGTATAGATAAATGAAGCTCGGTGCCTGAGATCTTGCTCACAAA
>NW_006408581.1:9035529-9056630 GCF_000296735.1 Chrysochloris asiatica | reverse complement strand
TGTTAAGAAAAACTATGAAAATATCTTAAAAGTTGTTCCTGTGAATCATTATGTCCTGTTTTGAATGATTAATCACATTTCAGTTCTGTATCCTGTCTTAAATCACATCCTCCCTTTGTGACATCCTCCCTGAGTGAATTACATCCTTCCTTTGTAATAAATCCCTCCCTAAAAAAGAGAATAAAAGGCTGAGGTAGAGTTAATTCTGCATGCAATGCTGTGCAATGCTGTGCAATGCTAGGCAATATGTTTGCAGATCTGTCTACCTGCCAGCTTGCATAATATCTGTGTGTCTATCTTTTTTGTATATATTTCATCTCTCTCTTTCTCTAACACTTTCGCCACCAGATCTCCCTTCTTTGTGACACCCACACTTCCTTGTCAAGGCGGTACCCTGACATAGGACCTCAGCAAGCAGGGAGACTCTCTATGAAGTATAACTCAATTGCACTAAAATCTCTATTCTAAGGGAGATGATGCCAAAATTCTGATATCTAATATTATTTTCTATTATCTAAAGTTACAATGAAATGAATCTAGTCATTATTTAATTTATGATGGTATTGAGAAAACTGGCTTTTATCTCTGTAAAGATGGAATATTCTGATTAAACCAATGGTTGTTGGTAGTGATTGTGTGCTGATGAATTGGTTCTGACTCATAGCGACCCTATATAGGGTTTCCAAGGAGCAGCTGGTGAGTTTGAACCACTGACCATGTGGTTCAAACTGATCTTGGGATCTAATACTTATCCTATAGCATCACACCAGGGCTCCTTTAACATGAAGTCATAGATAAAATTCCAAGGTTAAGGTTCACAAATTTTTTAATCTAAGCAATAATTTTAACACTAATAGTAATGATTTGTGTCATTCATTTTAATATCATTAAATGAAAACCATAGAAAATGTAGCCTACCAATTCATATACTTGCAGGTCTTGGTGTGGTGCTGTAGGATAAATACTAGTGTGCTAACTGCAAGGTTGGCAATTCAAAGCCACTAACGGATAACATATTGTCAGGAGGGACCAGTCACTGGAGAAGGATATCATGTTTGGTAGGGTGGAGAGTCAGAGAAAAAGATGAAGACCCCCAATGAGATGGATTGGCAAAATGGCAGCATCAGTGGGCTCAATCATGGCAACAATAGTGAGCTTGGCCCAGGATCGGGCAGTGTTTCGTTCTGCTGTGCATAAGATCACTGTGAGTAGGTACCGACTCGAAGGCACCTAATAATAACAACAAAACAGATAAGGATCTCTGATAGTGTTGTTGTTGTTGTCAGGTGCCATAGAGTCAGAACCAACTCATAGCGACCTCATGCACAGCAGAACGAAACAATGTCTGATCCTGGGCCAACTGCACTACCGTTGCCACACTTGACGCCATCAATGATGCCACCTGACTGATCCATCTCGTTGGGGGTCTTCCTCTTTTTCTCTGACCCTCCATCTTACCCAGCATGACATCCTTCTCCAATGACTGTTCTCTCCTGACAATATGTCCAATGAATGAGAGACGGAGCTTAGCCATCCTGGCCTCCAAGGAGTACTCTGGCTGTGCTGCTTCCAAAACAGATCTATTGGTTCTTTTGGCAGTCCATGGCACTTTTAGTATTCTCCTCCAACACCACAATTCAAAGGCATCAATTCTTCTACGGTCTTCCTTATTCACTGTCCAGCTTTCGCATCCATATGAGGTTATTGAAAATACCATGTCTTGGGTCAGGCGCACCTTAGTCCTCAAGGTGACATCTTTGCTCTTCAACACTTTAAAAAGTTCTTGTGCAGCAGATTTGCCCAATGCAATATGTCGTCTGATCTCTTGACTGCTGCTTCCATGACTGTTGATAGTTGATCCAAGAAGAATGAAGTCCTTGACAACTTCAACCTTTCTCCATTGATAAGAATGTTGTTTATTGGTCCAGTGGTGAGGATTTTTGTTTTTCTGACATTGAGATGCAACCCATACCGAAGGCTGTGTTCTTTGATCTTCATCAGTAAATGTTTCAAGTCCTCTTCATTTTCAGCAAGCAAGGGTATATCATCTGCATGCCACAGGTTGTTAATGAGTCTTCCTCCAATCCTGATGCCCAGTTTTTCTTCATAGAACCCAGCTTCTCATATTATTTGCTCAGCATACAGGTTGAATAAGTATGGTGAAAGAACACAACATTGTCGCACACCTTTCCCAATTTTAAAACATTCAGTGTTCCCATGCTCTGTTCGAACAACTACTTCTTGGTCCAGGTACAGATTCCTCAGAAGTACAATTAAGTGTTCTGGAATACTCATACTTCGCAATATTGTCCATAGTTTGTCATGATCCACACAATAGAAAGCATAAGATCGCTATGAATAGGTACTGACTCGATGGCACCTAACAATAACAACAAAACAGATAAGGAGCTCTGGTAGTGTAGTGGTTATGAATCGGGCTGTGAACCTCAAGGTCTATTTGATGGCAGCGGAGTTCTAGTTGATGGCAATTTGAGACAATCTGCTGTTCTGTGGGAGAAAGATGAGGCTTTCTGCTCCTGTAAAGATTTACAGCCTTGGAAACCCTGTACAGGATCGCTATGAGTCAGAATTTACTCCACGGCACATCACCACGACAACGAACTGATCCTCAGAAACTCTATATAGAAATGATATAAGTGGAAACCGACTTAGTGACACTTAACCACAATAACATACACATACTTGAGGAGTCCTGGTGGCACAGTGGTGAAAGCATTTGTCTGCTAACCAAAATTTTGGTGGTTCAAAACCATTAACTATTCCACGGGAGAAAGATGTGGCAATCTACTTCAGAATAGATCGTTGTTGTTGTTGATAGGTGCCATTGAGTCGGCACCAACTCATAGCGACCCTATGCACAACAGAATGAAATACTGCCCGGTCTTGTGCCAACCTCACAATTGTTGCCATGCTTAAGCCCATTGATGCTGCCATATTGCCAATCCATCTCAATGGGGGTCTTCCGCTTTTTTTCTGACCCTCCACCTTACCAAACATGATATCCTTGTCTAGAGATTGGTCCCTGCTGACAATATATATGAAGTATGAGAGATGAAATTTGGCCATCCTGGCCTCCAAGGCTGCACTTCCTCCAACATGGATCTGTTGGTTCTTTTGGCAGCCTATGGCAATTTCAATATTCTCCAACACCATAACTGAAAAGCATCAATTCTACTATTGTCTTCCTTATTCACTGACCAGCTTTCACATGCGTAAGATTACAGTCTTAGAGATACTCGAGGTCCTTTCTGTTCTGTCTTACAGGGTCACTATAAGTCTGAATGTATTTGATGGCAGTGGATTCCAGTTCCTGTTGTTGTTGTTTTTCACTTAAATGTCTATGCATATTTTTTAAATTAATCAATGCCTTAAGGAGAAATAAAAGGAAACTTATTTAGAAAAGTAGTGTATTTTTAATATAGGAATGCTAGTCTTAACTACCCTGTAAAATACAGTAAAGAAGTCAAATGTTTGTATTTTTGCATGCAATCATTGTGAATGCTACATATACAAATACAGAATGCAACATAGGAACTTGTAGTAGTTTATCTTCAGCAACTCAAATAACAGCTGCTATATTGCCTTTGGTGATGTAATTTTTCCTGAAATTGTGAATAAACTTGGTTAAAGTTTTGTGTAAAATAATGCATAGTTTTTTCTCAGTATACATATAAATAACATTTTATGGGCATTTCATTGTATCTAATAACAGGAGCACTGGTGACAAAGAGGTTAAGCACAGGACTGCTAACCAAAAGACTGTGGGAGAAAAAGATAAAGCAGTTGGCTTTCTTAAAGATTTACAGCCGTGTTAACCCTATGGGGCATTTCCACTCTGTGTTATAAGGTCACACTCTAAGGACAAATTGACTTGACACGGTAAGTTTTTTGTGGCGGTTGTTTGTTATAAAAACTGTGCAAAAATAGTCTTTTGAAGTTTTGGTCTTAGATGAAATAATCAGGTTTTATTCAATATAAAAACCTTGTAAAAGACTTTGAGATAAAGGATAATTATTTGATTAATAGGACAGCCCTGCAGTGATAAGATACCTAGCATCTCTTGCTCCTGCTTTTCAATGAATGCCCAGGTGTTATTTTTTTAGTGTCGACTTTTCCTACAATTAAAATAATAATAATAATAATTTAAAAAATCAGACAGTAGTATCCCAGTGGAAAACCATAGTTTTATGACAATCTGGCGATTAAAATCACCTTGATGTGAATAGATTTTTGTATTATAAATAACATAAAAATTTCAAATAGGAGGAGGTCTTTGAAAAGTTCATGGAAAAATGCAATGAAAAGATAATGGAATCTTTCCACAAATGTTTCAGAGCCTGCTCGTATATGATCACAATAAATTTCATTTAAAAAAAAAAAAAAAAAAGACATTTAACATTCTCCAGGGATCTAGCCTCATAAATTCTGGGTCCTGTTTGTTATAGCCAATACATGTAGAGATGACTTGCCAAGGACATTTTCAGAGATAAGGTCTCTAGTCTCCAAGAAAATGTCATTTGTCTATTTACCAGAGGGACCTATTTACAAGATTAGATTAGATTTACACACTTGTCTTCTTTTCTTTTTCCTGAGGACATCCTCCAGGGAAAGGGAGAAAATGGATCACAGATCAGATAGCTTACCATCTCTCTCTAACAAGAACATCAAATTTTCCTTTCTACTCTCTGCAGTTGAGGATACAAAGACAAAACACGAAACAAAACAAAACAGAAGACATTACCTGAAATCAAATTTGGAATCAGGAAGAAGTCACAGAGTAAAAGTTAAAAAATAAAGGTTTCTATTTATGTAAATTCAAAGTATTCCTGTTTGTTCTTCATTGTTCATGTCCTCAATTCTAGCTAGTATAAATGCAGGTCAAATCACTTTACCAAGATTACCTAGTTACTTACTTTATATAAGAAATAGGCCAAGAAAATTTCATGGTCTACTAATTTAGAGAACTTTTTTTTTTTTTCAGTCACTCTACTTCATTGTATACCTTTATATGTTATTGATCTCTATTTTGTAAACAGGATTTATTAAAATAAATCATCCTGAACTTAATGAGCCAATGACCATGTTAGTTTATAAAGACACAATGTTGACCAAACTATATTCTTTGGCCTCATATTACCAATTTTTTTTTGTGAAATTAAGAGATAAATACAGTAGTAAGAAAAATATATTATGAGATTTTATGGGAAACTATACCTTAGTCTTAATATTAAAGAAGGTTTCAAGAGATTGAAGACTATCTGGAAATGGAGAACTTCTCATGCAGATGTAACAGCAAATAATTTAGATTCAGAAGCAAGGTTAAAAAGCTAAAAATAATAGTGTTTCTTCAGTATTGATGGAGCAAACTATGTAAAATATGAAGAAGGCTTAAATGAGGCTTGAGAAGTAATAAAAAGTTAAATGCTAAGAAACTTGAGTAAAATGCCAAGGAATTTGTATTATTTTTTCTGCAATCCATTACAACTTTTGAAATGTTTTAAGTATAACTATTTCATAACCAAATAAATTTGTGGTTATAAGATTAAAAATTATTCTTAGTTTTAAATTAATGCAAGGATTGATATTTATGTCTCTCTTTTTCACAATTCAGAGCACAATCTTGAATAACATCAGATTTATGAGATATTTATTAAAAAAATGAATGAAAGGACAAATGAGCTCAGAGTCACTGATTTCTCAGATGCTTCAGATCCTGATAGGATTTCAGTATTCATTTTACCAAAGAAGAAACTGATGTTCAGGGAGACAGTGTAAGAAGCACAAGGTTGCAGATTTAGGGAGTGTCAAAGTCAGGCTGTAGTTCAGATATTTGAACTTAACCCAAGTCTCTGTCTACCCCACAATGCTGTCTTTTCCAGACTCGAAAAATCATCATTCCTTCCTAATGTGCAACTGTATGTTGAGAATGAACTGGGTAACATTTCCTTCCACAGTAGCAACCCGAGGGTTTATCTAGGGTCACCTAATAGGAAACAAAGATAAAGGTACTTGCTGAGTGATCCATTAAATTGCTTGTAGGGAGTCTTAACTATACATCTAACAATAAATAGATCTAGGAAATGATCAAAAAAACGTAATCATGTTACATTTAGGCTTGATCAACTTTTGTGTTAATTTCCTTCTTTTTGTTGTTAAGTGCCATTGAGTTGGTTCTGACCCATAGTGACCTTGTGTAGGGTTTCCAAGGAGTGGCTGGTGAGCTTGAACTGTCAAACTTGTGCATTAACCCACAGCACCACACATGTTGTTGTTGTGAAGTGCTGTTGAGTTGGTTCACACCCATAGCTACCCTGTATAGGGTTTCCCAGGACAGCTGGTGAGCTTGAACCGCCAACCTTGCAGTTCAAATGGCTTTGCAGTCTGTACCACACAAGTTAAGGGCCATCAAACAAATTGTCACAAACTGGGTAACTAAAAACAAGAAATGTTTTATTTTACAATTCCAGTGGTTAGAAGTTCAGAAATAAGGTTCATGCTCCCTCTGAAGCCTCTTGTTAAGTGTCATTGAGTCAGTTCTGTCTCATAGTGACTCTTACAAGGTTTCCAAGGAGCAGCTGGTGAGTTTGAACCACCAACCTGGTGTTTCAAACCAACCTTGTAGTCCAGTACTTTATTTCACAGTGCCACACCAGGACTCTGGAAACCTCTAATAGAGGATATTTTGTTGCCACTTTCAGTTTCTGGTAGTTCAAGGTGCTCCTTGGTTTGTGGCTACCCTAACTCCAATCTCTGCTTCTGTCTTTATATACTTATCATTTCTCTGCATCTCCCCATATATTTATTTTTAAAAGCATAAAGCAAACTGCCATACATGCATAAATAAGCCACTGAGTCAAATATAATTAAATGGCATTCTTTAATGCATAATATCATGGTGTCATTAAAATGTTGACATTCATTACCAATGTCACAGAAAAGGATTTAGTATGCAGCATTTTCCAGACTCGTTAGTCCATGAACTTGTTTCTCTTCCTTTCCCCTCCTGTAGAAAATATCCTCTAAGATTACTATTGTGAAGAATTAATGTTTTCTAGCTTATCCTTGAGAAAACTAGTTTTTGCTGTGCTATACACAATAGATTTTAAAAAGCAAGACTGGAATTAAAGGGGGAAAAAAGCAACTAAACCAAATAGTCTATTGCAGTAATCCAGTTGAGTGATTTTAAAGAAATAAGAGAAAGTATGTGGGGAAGTGGAAATTTAAATGAAGTTGAAAGATAAAAGTATGTGGAACTGAGAGGAACTGGAATCTCCAAAGTCAATTGGCACAGGTTATTTGAAAAACCTTCCTAGATAATTTGATAAGCCCTCCTCAACACTGCAGAGAATCACTTTTCATGGTCTAATACAATTTTATAGGTGCCAGGTTAGGATCCTGACTTCTTATCTCACAACTCACCTCTAGATAAAAACCAACACCCAATAACCCAATCACCTATAGACACAGTGACACTTTCTAAATCTAAACAAAGAAGGTCTTATTCTCATTCTGTCACCCATCTCTGTTTTCCAATTGCACTTTCTTATCTGAGCTGTGTAACTCTTCCCTTCATCCTTCAGGAGAAACAAATTTGGCTTTAACCTTGTAAGTCCATCCTGTTCGCGGTAATATAGTGCAGTACCTAAAGGATCACTTTGAGTGAGAATTAAGTCAATGGCAGCATTCTTTAATTTTGTAAAATAGTAACTAGGTAACAAACAGCAACAATGAAAGCATATTAATAATGCAGCTTATGCTGTCGCTTTTAACAGATTATTTTTGTGGATTTTTCTGTCCAAAGAAATTGTTTTGGAGGGGGAGTCAGTGATGTAGTAATATTAAATAATTTCTTAGATTGTCCATTATTAATTGCAACAAATAAATGCACCCTAAGTAATTAGTAGGCTAGCTTAAAAATATCAAACAGATGTTTTTAAATCATAGGTGGATGAGTAGGAATAAATTGTGAAATTGTGATACCCACTGAATTTTCATTTTTGACTTTCTATTTTGCCACACATAACAGGCTAATAAGCTGGACTGCAAGGTCAGTTTGAACTGCAAGGTCAGTGGTTCAAATTCGTCAGCCACTCCTGGGAAGCCTCATACAGGGTTGCTATGTGTTGGAACCAACTTGAAGGCAGTTAACAACAACAATAAAAAAATATCAAGGAGCCCCTGGTGTGATGCTGTTAGTTAATGCACTGGACTGCAAAGTCAGCTTGAACTGTAATGTTGTCAGTTTAAGCTCACAAGCTGAACCTCAGAAACTCTATACAGTGTCTCTATGGTTAGAATCCATTCTATGGTACTTAACAACTACACCACTGGTAGGACACACACAAGTGGGGGAGGAGCAAAACTATTTTTATGCCAATAAATATTTAAAACCTCTTTGAGAGATGGACTACTGGTGTGGTGCTATAAGATAAACACTGCACTTCTAACTGCAAGGTTAGTGGTTCAAATCTACCAGCCACTCCTCATAAACCCTATATATGGTCTCTAGGAGTCAGAACTGACTCAAGGACTTGTCAATGATATTTACAGTTAAAACAGGACATGTTTTTAAAAAGTACTTAAATTTCTAAAAGAACTAAAACAAGTGCTGGAATTTCTAGGGTAAGTGCAAAATGGAATAAATGGGTTGGTTTGTGTTTGTGGCAAAACTATAATAATAGTGTCAATATTTTTTAAAAAAGACCTTTGCTGGTGTGGAAAGGGTAGGTGAAATTTGAGAGGGAAGAGAAAAAAATAAGCATGTATTTATTTTGTTTTATAGATACCTTCATTTTTAAAACTGCTTTTTGTTTTAAAGTGCTCTTCAGAGTACTATTCCCTGGGAGAAATTATTCATAAATGGCACTAATGAGTGTCAAGCTGCATTTCAAGGCATTTTGAAAATTGTCCTATTAATTAATGGTGTAATTAAGCTTTTGTCAGTGACATATCATATTTCTGACAGGAATAGATGGCCTGTGTAAGTCAGTGCCAGACAGTCATCCAGCCAGCCACTGTGTATAATGGATGGTAGCAATTTAGCACAGGTTTACAGGGATGGGACCACCTACGGGAGGGAGGCTGGCAACTTGCATACACAAACAGAGTTTTGCACTGTACTTCAGGAAATAACAGTACCAAAGATTGATGTGGCCCCCCTCCCTGGGATGACATATTAGCCTTTTAGCATTAAACCATAAATAGTGTTTCTCTGTGCTTTTGTGACAAAAATGTCAATTAGCTTCCAAATTTCATTTTCATTTAATTTTATATTCTAATTCCATTTACATATTAATGTGAACATGGTGCAGAACTGTTAGATTAGAATATCTCACTAAGGCTAATAGAATGTAATACACTTATTCAGAGGAATAGTTAGACACATTTATATATAATCCCCCCCACACACACACACACAACCCATCTATTTGTGTGGGAGATAAGCCACTGTTTAATGCTTCTGGAATATCACTGTGTCACATTTAGTAAATTTATACTTGGGTAGTGAAAATGAAAAGGAGTAAAATTGAATGACTAGAAAGATCTAAATGCACTCACATCAACAAAATTGAATATAAATCATTTTATTCTAGTCCTCCCTCCACATCAGATCTCTATTAATTCCAGTGTTAATAATTTACATTTTGGCTCCAGCTATCAAGGTTCTAAAACTGAATAAAAATCAAACACAAAGAAGGGATTTCCTTGGTAGAATCATTTCATAGCAATGAAGCTCACAGGCTGAGAATGACTTTCGCCATTCTCCTAAACAATAAGCATTGAAAGTGTTTAAATGACAATCTATTTTCATTAAAAACTACAAAGTTTTATTTTGCTTTACCTGATCTGCACTCTAGTCCTGGTTTTCCAACTATCTTCCAAAGTTTACGTAGAATTAAGTATTTCTAATTGGCACTAGTCCAGAAATCAGTGTTACAAAACTTAGACTCAGATTTTTAAAACTGGAAAGGGACATTAAAGATCACCAAGCTCAGCCCGCTTCATTTTACAGATGAAGAAACTGAAGCCCAGGAGACTATATAACCTGTCCAAGGTCGTGCACATCTAGTAAGTGGCAGAGCAAGGACTAGGAGCTGACAGGTTCAACTTCTTCTTTTCCAGAGGTTGTTTTCAAAGACATTTTAAAAAATAGTTTAGATTAAAACAGAAATAGAAAGTTGAGCTAAATGAGATGACAGCGAGACAAGGTGAAAGGAACTAAAAAGCAGGAAGGAAAGAGAAGAAGAAAGAAAATAGGAAGAAATGGGGAAATGAAAGAAGGAAGGGAAGAAGAAAAGAATGCAGACAGGCAAAACAAAATAAAATAAAATAAACATGACATTGTGAGAATCTTATTTCCATGCTTTAAGATACCTCAGTAATCTGATAAAGTGCATTATTCATCTTTTGAGACATCGATTGATTGTGTTACTTTGTACAGTGAATCCCCAACTCATGAATGAGGTATGTTCCAAATTCTATTTTGTAACTATATATTTTCAATCATTTTCATCATAGGAACAAGGATATACCAGGATAACCAATGAAAGTTAACCTACACTGTACGTTGGACTGCTGGTGTGGTTCTATAGGATCAGCACTGGGCTGAGAACCACAAGGTCGGCAGTTCAGACCTACCAGCTGCTCCTCAGAAACCCTATACAGAGTCACTATGTGTGGGAATCAACTCAATAGTCCTTAACAACCACAACATACTATACTTAAGAAGCTGCAGTAAGGAATGATACAGTTGGTAGACTGATTGTCTTGAGGGTTTGAAGTGTAGAATTAAGTAGAGGTTCTAGAAGTCAGGGAAATGTGGGTTCCTGTGGCACTGTGGGTTAATGCACTGGGCTGCAAAGTCAGTTTGAACTGCAAGGTCGGGATTTCAAGCTCACTGGTAGCTCTTTAGAAACCCTACAAAGGGTCACTATGTGTCAGAATCAACTCAACAGCACATGACAAAAAAGGTAAGCTAAATAGAAAATTTTAAAGTGCAGTTCAAGAAGACAAAGTCAAGTAATATAATGAAATGTGCAAAGACCTGGAGTTAGAAAACCAAAAGGGAAGAAGACAGTATTTTTCAAGCTGATGGGACTGAAGAAAATATTCAAACTTCACCATAGAATACTGAAGGACACTATGGGCTAAATATTGAAAGATGCAGAAAGCATCAAAAGAAAATAGAAGGAATATGAAGAGTCACTGTACCAAAAACAAATGATCTATGTTCTGTCATTTCAAGAGGTAGCATATGAATTAGATCCAAAGATATTTAAGGAAGACGTCCTAGCACTACTTCAGGAAGAAGTCAAAACAGCACTTTAGTCATTGGTGAAAAACAAGGTTCTTGGAACTGATCGAGTACAACAACTGAAATCTTTCAATAAACTGATGCAACATGGGAAATGCTCATTCATCTATGCCAAGATATTTGGGAGAGAGTTACCTGACCAACATATTGGAAAACATTCATATTTATGCCCAGTCTCAACAAAGGTGAACAAATGGAATGCAGGAGTCATCGAACAATATTAATATCATTTGCAAGTTACATTTTACTGAAGATAATTCAAAAACAGATGCAATAGTACATAGACAGGTAGCTACCAGAAATTAAAGCCAAATTCAGAAGAGGATATGGAACAAGGGAAATCATTGCTGCCATGAGATGAATCTTGGCTATAAAAAAGATGTCAACTTATGCTTTATTGATTATGCAAAAGTATTCAACTGTATTGACCATGACAAATTACAGATAGCATTGTGAAAAAATCTTCACCAGTGGACCAATAAACAACATTATTATCAATGGAGAAAAGGTTGAAGTTGTCAAATACTTCATTTTTCTTGGATCAGTCATCAACACTCATGGAAGTTGTAGTCAAGAAATCAAATGATGTATTACATTAGATAAATCTGCTGCACAAGAGCTTTTTAAAGTGTTGAAGAGCAAAGATGTCAGCTTGAGACTAAAAAAAAACATTGTATTTTCAATAACCTCATATGCATGTGAAAGTTAGTGAATAAGGAAGATCATAAAATAATTGATGCATTTGAGTTCTAGTGTTGAAGGAGAATATTGAAAGTACCATGGGCTTCCAAAAGAACAAACAGATCTGTGTTAGAAACGCAGCCAGAGTGCTCCTTGGAGGTCAGGATGGCCAGACTTCATCTCTCATACTTCAGATATATTACCAGGATGGACCAGTCACTACAGAAGGATATCATGTTTGGTAAGGTGGAGGGTCAGAGAAAAAAGAGGATGACCCCCAATGAAATGGATTGGCAAAGTGGCAGCATCAATGGGCTCAAGCATGGCAACAATTGTGAGTTTGGCCCAGGACCAGGCAGTGTTTTGTTCTGCTGAGTATAGGGTCACTGTGAGTCAGTTCCAACTCGATGGCACCGAACAATAACAACATTGTGAATAATGACTATTCCAGAACACTTAATTGGGTTAATAATGAACCTATACATAGACCAAGAGGCAGTATGTAAACAGAACTAGGAGATACTGAATAGCTTAAAATCATGAAAGGTGTGTGCCAGGATTGTGCCCTTTCACCAAACTTAATTTTTATAATGAGCAAAAAGTCAGAGAAATTGGATTATATGAAGGAGAACATTGCATTAGGATTGGAGGAAAACTCATTAACAATCTGTGATATGCAGATGGCACAACCTTGCTTTCTGAAAGTTAAGAGAAGTTAAAATACTTACTTAATAATATCAAAGACTACAGTATGATTGCCTTCAATATGGTTTTCACCTCCACGTAAAGTAAAAAATAAAAAAAATAAAAAAAATTCTCACAACTGGACTAAACAATAACATCATCATGATAAATGGAGAAAAGATTAAAGTTGTCAAAGACTTCATTTTGCTTAGATACACAATCAATATTCTCAGAAGCTGAAGTCAAGAATTCAAAAGATATATTGCATTAGGTAAATATTTTTTTAAAGGACACTTTAAAAGACCTATTTAAAGTGTTCAAGAGCAAAGACATCAATTTGAACACTAAGGTGCACCTGACCCAAGCCTCATATGCATGTGAAAGTTTCACAATGAATAACGAAGACCAGAGAAAACTTTATGCATTTGAATTATGGTTTTGAAGAAGAACATTAAAAGTACTGACAGAGAACAAACAAATCTGTGTTGGAAGAAGTGCAGCCAGAATGCCCTTTAGAAATAGGGTGGATTTGTCTCTCATACTTCGGACATGTTACCAGGAGTGGCTAGTCACTAAATAAGGACATCATGGTTGGTAAAGTGATAAAAGGAGTTGGTAAAGTTGGTAAAATGAGATGGATCTACACATTGGCAACAGCAATGGACTCAAACATAAACACTATTGTGAGGATGATAGAGGAATGACATTGTTTTGTTCTGTTTTGCATAGGGTTGTCTTAAGTAGAAGACTCACAGACTCTCTAGCACTTACCAAAAACAAAGGCAAACTGATACTTAGCAATCTCTCTAGTAAATATTCTTTAATTATTATCTCACATTCAATTACAGATGAATTTGAGCATTCTGTGACAAAAGATGAAGCACCTTTCAACCTATCATCTTTAAGTGGTCAGTTAGACTACATTCAGTTTCTCACTCTAATTTGTATACTCCACCCAGCAAATGAAAGCCCTTCCTTTAACCCAACTGTTTACTCTAGAAGGAAGTTCAAGCTTACTATTGTTATTGAAGCTTTCCTTCTTTGTTTGATATTATCTCTCACCATGATAGCTAAGGTTGTATGACAATTTGATTATGTTATGATTCTCAGTGCTTTGAACATTATGACGAAGTAAATCATCCCTCATAATGAAATCTGATATAATCTCTCCATGATGAGGTCTACTACTAGCAGTCAATCATTTGAAACAGGATTTCTTTGGGGATGTGGCCTTCTTTCAATATATATGAATATTTTAGCAAAGTATTTTTGCTTTTTGCTCAATCTAGATCTTGCATTTGGTTTGTCATCATTTGATTTTTGATTCTTAGGATTTGCTGGATTTTTGTTGAATTTGGGATTTGTTGGCATAATGGGTTACACATTGGGCTGCTAAATGCAAGATTAGCAGTTTGAATTCATCAGGATCTATGCAGAAGAAAGTGGAGGTTTTTTTATTAACATTAAAGATTGATAGACTCAGAAACCTTACATAGAGTCACTATGATTCAGAATGGTGAGAATGAATGATAAAATACAACCTTTGATTCAGCAGCCTAACACCTTACCTTACCTCCTGATTGTATTTGTCAGCCTCTGCACCATGAGTCTCCATTCCACTGTCTGACCTGCATATCTCTGGGTGTTCAGCCACTGCAGCCACATGAATCAGGAAAAACCTCAAACCTGACATCGGACCAATGGACTTGGGACTTGTCAGCCTCTACAGTTGTGTGAACCATATCCTTGAGATAAATCTCACTGTTTGTATGTACATAAGATTCATTGATTTTGTTTCTCTAGAGAACCCAGCCTAAAATGTCTACCCAGTACAATTTAGAAAAGTATCCACTCCAATCCATACAGTACTTTTTCCTGAGAGAAGTTTCCAATAATGACTTTATATTTCTTTCAATAACTATTATACATGTGATGTTCTATACTAGGTACCATCCTAAACTATTTTCATTTGTTTTAATTTTCACAACTACTCTATATAATGAGTCTGATTATCATTCTCATCTGAAAAATGAGGAAGCCAGTACAGATGTTAATCAAATTAATAAAATCATATAGTTAAGAACTATAATTCAAATCCAGACCACCACTTTTAAGGATAATAAAGATGTGGTATCACCAGTTGGTATTGCCATCTGGGAGGGAAAAGGAGTTTAGAAATGTAGAGTTAAATTACGGTAGCAATCATGAAAATACTTCTCTTTTATTTTGTATTTTAACCTCTGACTAACCACTTAAATGAAATGGAAAGGAAGTCCCTACAAATGAAGAAACTGGCTTCTTACAAATAGGAGACTTGCAAGGTTTTTTTCTTCCCTTTAATTTTGAGAGAATCAAAAGTGAGCATGTTGTGAGAAAGGGAGGAAATCAACACTCTAAAGTCTTATTTTTTGTTTTTGCTGTTTGCTGTTAATAGCCTTCTGTCCCTACTTCTGAGCTGTACAGGTGATAGCAATCCACACCAGTGAATACTCAGTCCTAAAACACAAGGGATAGAAGTGAAGAGAGGTTAAGAATAGGTTGTTATACCTCCAAATGCAAAAGACAAGGGTATTTTCATCTCCTCTGCACACAGGGTTGATAAGGATGGGCAACGTAAACATTGGCAGCCTAAAATGGGTGGCTATAAAGGCACAAAGTGGCTGGCTTACAAGTTTTCAAGAGGGAGAGTAGTTTCAGAGTGTGTGGGGCAAGGCAGAATCCACACTGAATGGTTTTCATCCTGTCTAGATGGGTCTGGTAAAAGGAGATGGAGGTTAGATTCTTATGATTCAATAGTAATTATTATCATGACTAATTGTGATGGTCACAACTGTAAAGGTAGAAGTTTTGTAACATAAAGGTGGGAGTAGTTAATCTTACATTTCAGGAACACAGGGCCCTAGGACCATCGAGGAAGAAGTGCATTAGCAGGACCCTATCCAGAGACATACAGATACGAGAGATGACGACATGGAGTGAAAGAACAGCTGAGGATTCTAGACTCATCGAAAGAGAAAGTCTGTGTGCTGGCAGCCAGAAACCAGACTTACAGAATGTGCCGTTTGGTTGTTTAAATGATTATATATTCCTGAGTGCTTTTGTGTACAACAAAAAACAGATGGAATAGAAGCAAATACAGTTAAATAATAATGCATGGAGGGGATTATAATCATTGCAATGAAATGATGAATGTAAAACTTATGTTCTCCCATGTAAACTGTCACTCAATTCACAATAAAAACTTTTAAAACAAAAGGCAAGAGTATTTTGTGTCTTCATTATTTAATTAAAAATCTGAATGCACACACACACAGAAAGGAAGGAGAAAGCTCCATGGTTCCTCCGGAGTCTTAAAATCTAGCCAGTCATTTGCCTAAATTTTTCCCTTTTTTCTGCAGTTTTATCAGTTGATCTTTAGCATAAACTTTCGATAAAATTCAGACCCATTAATTCTACTGTATGAAGGGAGTTCAAAATGTTCATGGAAACACTGAATTAAAATATAATGGGATTTTTCCATGAACTTTTTTTAAGATTCCTTGTATGTACTTGGGAGTGTGATACATACAGATTACAGCAATTTCCTTTTTAGAAGCAATTTACAACATACTCAGGGCCTATTTTAACTGAATCAGTTATATACTGGGATGATATTAGAGAAATGAGTACTCCTTTCCATGAGCTCACAGAAGTGTGGAATGTTCACTTGAAAAAAGTTAGAACTTTGGCCTTTAGTACCTGATGATTGCATTTAACAAGTGCAACATTTTTTTTTTTTTAATCAAACATTTGAACCACTTACCTACACACTTGAGCAAATCATATTTTACTAAATTACAGAGATGCATTACCCAATTCTAGCTTCCTTAAAACCACTGCTGTCAAGCCAATTGCAAATCACTAGGAGAGGGTATAAATGTCTCGTAGGGTTTCCAAGGCTGAAATATTTACATTACATACTGCCACATCATAGCTGATGGGTTTGAACTATCTACGTTTTTTGGTTAGCACCTAAGCACGTAAAGATAAATTATTTTACTCTGATGTGTTGTTGGTGTGGTGCTGCAGAATAAGTTGGACTGCAATGTTGGTTTGAATCGCAAGTCCTGTAGTTCAAACTCACCAGCTGCTCCTCAGAAACTCTATATTGTGTTGCTATGAGTTGGAACCAACTCAAGGGTTAACAACAACAAACAAGGATGTCTTGCTAGCTCCCAGAGTAATCCCAGAACACAGTCTTGCACTAAGATCTGGAATCAGCAATCCTTGTGCTCTGTTTTAAGGATTCATCTACTTCAGTTAGCTACTTCTATGAAATCCTACCTTTCCCATAATTTCTTCATAGAACTAGCTCTACTTTAGACCCTGACAGAAACTCCTTCTGAAACAAAATGAGGAGTTGTTTTAAAAAGGAAGTATAAAGTGGAAATACAAATGAAATAATCTACCATATATATTCTACTGACTGCTTTATGTACATAAATCTAAGAATCTATGTCAACCCTACTGAACAAATCAAGACAATACCAATTTGACTCTACTTCACTACAGGCCCTGTGCTTGTATTAAAATGTGGTTTATTCTAATCAAGAAACCCCTTTGCTATCCCTGGCTCTTGCTTTATCTTTATATTTATATACAATCCATACCGAAGGCTGTGCTCTTTGATCTTCATCAGTAATTATTTTAAGTTATCTTCACTTTCAGCAAGCAAGTTTGTATCATCTGCATGTTGCAGGTTATTAATGAGACTTCCTCCAATCCTGATGCCACATTTTTCTTCATATAACCCAGCTTCTCGTATTATTTGCTCAGCATGCAGGTTGAATACATATGGTGAAAGAATACAACCTTGTCACACATCTTTTTTAATTTTAAACCATTCAGTGTTCCCATGTTCTGTTCGAACAACTGCCTCTTATTCTATGTACAGATTCCACATGAACACAATTAAGTGTTCTGGAATACTCATATTTTGCAATGTTGTCCATAGTGTGTCATTATCCACACAATAAAAAATCTTTGCATAGTCAACAAAGCACAGGTAAACATCTTTCTGACATTCTCTGCTTTCAGCCAAGATCCATCAGACATCAGCAATAATATCCCTTGTTCCACGGCCTGTTCTTGATCCAGCTTGAACCTCTGGAAGTTCTCTGTCAATGTATGCTTGCAGCCATTTCTGCATTACCTTTAGCAAAACTTTACTTGCGTGGGATATCAAAGATTGTCCAATGATTTCCGTGTTCCATTGGGTTACCTCTCTTTGGAATGGGCACAAATATAGCTCACTTCCAAACAGTTGGCCAGATAGTTGTCTCCCAAATTTCTGGGCATAAATGAGTCAATGCCTCCAGTGCTGTCTCACTTTCTTGAAAGATTTCAATTTTTATTCCATCAGTTCCTGGTGTCTTGTTCTTTGACAATTCCTTCAATATACCTTGGATTTCTTCCTTCAGTATCATTGGCTCTTGATCATATGCTATATCTTGAAATGGCTGAAAATCAACTATTTCCTTTTGGTACAGTGACTCTGTGTATTCCTTCCATTTTTTTTTTTTTTTTTTTTGTTGTCTGTATCATTCAATAATTTGCCCAGATAATCCTTTAATAATGAAAATCAAGGCTTGAATGTTTTATTCAGTTCCCCTAGCTTGAGAAATGCTGAGCATGCTTTTCACTTTTGGCTTTCTGACTCCACATCTTTGCACATTTTTTATGCAATATTTGACTTGGTTTTCTTAAGCTGAATCTTGAAATTACCCATATGGCTATCAAATTCATAATGGCCAATACCTGTCCATTTCAGATCACTAATGCCTAAGATATCAATGTTTATACATTCTATTTCATTTTTGACAATTTCTAAGTTTCCTAGATTCATACTTTGTACATTCCATGGTCCTACTATTAATAGATTTTACAGTTGTTTCTGTTCATTTTGAGTTGTGCCCCATCAGCAGACAAAGGTACTGAGAGCTTTACTACCATGGTCTTTACTCCAGTCATGCCATCACAGTCAACTCTACTTTGAAGAAGTCATTGGTATGGATTTTAACTCTACTTTGAAGAGGCCTTCACTATGGATTGCATAGCCTTCGGTATGGATTGCATCTCAATGTAAAGAAAACAAAAATCCTCACCACTGGACCAATAAACAACATTCTTATCAATGGGGAAAAGATTGAAATTGTCAAGACTTCATTCTTCTTGGATCAACCATCAACATTCATGGAAGCATCAGTCAAGAAATCAAATGTATTGTGTTAGACAAATCTGTTGCACAAGACCTTTTTAAAGTGTCGAAGAGCAAAGATGTCAGCTTGAGGACTGACCCAAACTATTATATTTTCAGTAATCTCCTATACATGCGAAAGCTGGAGAGTGATTAAGGAAGACCGAAGAAGAATCAATGCATTTGAGTTATGGTGTTGGTGGAAAATATTAAAAGTACCACGGGCTGCTAAAAGAACAAATAGATATGGGTTGGAAGAAGTGCAGCCAGAGTGCTCCTTAGAAGCCAGGATGACCAAACTCTGTTTCTCATACTGAGGACATATTGTTAGGCGGGACCAAAACTGGAGAAGGATATCATTTTAGGTAAGGTGAAGGGTAAGAGAAACAGAGGAAGACCACCAATGAGATGGATTGGCAAAGTGGCAGTATCAATGGGCTCAAGCGTGGCAACAGTTGTGAGTTAGGCACAGGACTGGGCAGTTTTTTGTTCTGTTGTGCATAGGGTCTCTGTGGTTGGTACTGACTCAATGGCACCTAACAACAACTTGCTTTATCTGTTCCCTAACGCTAAGCAAAACTCAAATACTCTCTCTTGCCTCTTAACAAATCTTTCTTTAATCTATATATTGCAACTATCTTAGTGCAATATCATTATTGATTGACTCTTGCATTATCTGAATAATCACCAATCAACAGTTTGTAATGGTCTCATAACTGACCTCTGTATCTTAATGTTGTCTCTCCAATCCATTCTCCACATTTTGTTGTTAAATTACTATGTTTTTTTTTCTATGAAATTGCTTTGCTTATTGTTGTTATTGTTGTTTAGTGTCATCGAGTTGGTTCTGACTCATAGTAACCCTGGATAGGGTTTCCAAAGGAGCAAATAGTTAATTTGAACCACTGACCTTGTGGTTCAAACCAACCTTGCAGCCCAGCACAGTAACCATACACCACATCAGAACTCCTTGCTTTGTTTGGTGGTGGTGTGCCGTGGACTCTGTTCCAACTCATAGTGATGCTGCATAGGATTTCCAAGACTGTAAATCTTTACTGGAGTAGAAAGCCTCATCTTACTCCCATGGAATGATTGGTCATTTTGAACTGCTGACCTTGAGGTTAGCAGACTGACTGATAACCACTACCTGTCAATAGCAATGAGGGTTTTCAGACTGAAATCCAAGCTCCCAATAGTTTTATACAAGGCCATTCATTAAAAGGTTCCTTATTATTTCTGTCATTCTGTGCCATCACTATTTTTCTTTCTACCCTGTTCACCAGGAATGCCAGGGTAGTGCAAAAGGTTAAGTGATCCAGTACTAGCCAAAAGGTTCACAATTCAAACCCATTCAGATGTGGCTCCAAAGACAGGCCTGGTGTTCTGCTTCTGAAAGATCACAATTTTGAAAACCTTGTAGAGCAGTTCTATTCTGTAGCACATGGATTTCCCAGGAGTTGTGATCAACTTGAAAGCAACTAAAATCAATAAAACCCTATTCACAGACTTCATAACTCATGCCTCAGACTTACTGAACTATTTTTATTATAAACCTTTTTAACGTTTCTCTTGCAAAATAGCTGTGATAGGTAAGTACCCTTGAGTCGGTTTCCACTGATAGTGACTCTCCACAAAATTACAGAAAATGCTGGCGGATTTGAACCACACACCTGGTGGTTAATTATCTGCAGTTCTGCACCAGGACTCAAAAACAAATTCACAATCAGATACATGTTTGTATGTGGAACACAGTGTCTCTGTTGGATAAGCACTGGACTCTGAACCACACTCAGTGGTTTGAGCCCACTAAGCATTCATCAGGATGTCTTTTTAAACATTATATCCCTAATGTCTTTTAGAGTTTTATCTGCTCTCACAAAGAATTATAGCCTTCAAAAAACTATATGGGATCGCTGAGTCAGAATCAACTCGATGGCAATTAATATCATGTGTATGCATGTGTATATGTATTTGTATAAGCACTGGACTGCAAAATCAGTTTTAACTGCAAGGTTGGCTGTTCAAATACACTAGTCACACCTTGGGAATCCTGTAGAGTCACTGATTTGGAACCAGCTGTGGGACACATAAAAGCCTATCTATATGTATGTGTATGTATAAGTTGAGTGATTGGTGAGCTTCAACTGCCAACCTTGGAATTCAAGC
>NW_006408581.1:9024507-9035185 GCF_000296735.1 Chrysochloris asiatica | reverse complement strand
GATATGCAGATGATACAACCTTGCTTGATAAAGATAAAAGAGCACAGCCTTCAGTATGGATTACATTTCAATGTAAAGAAAACAAAAATCTTCACCGCTGGACCAATAAACAATATTCTTATCAATGGAGAAAAGATTAAAGTTGTCGAAGATTATATTTTTCTTGGATCAACCATCAACATTCACAGAAGCAGCAGTCAAGAAATTAAATGATGTACAGGCAAATCTGCTGCATAAGACCTTTTAAAGTGTTGAAGAGCAGAGATGTCAGCTTGAGGACTAAGGGGCACATGACCCAAGCCATGGTATTTTTAATATCCTCATATGGTTGCAAAAGCTGGACAATGAATAAGAAAGACTGTAGTAGAATTGATGCTTCTGAGCTATGGTGTTGAAGGAGAGTATTGAAGGCTCCATGGGCTGCCAAAAGAACCAATAGACCCGTTTTGGAAGAAATGCAGCCAGAGTGCTCCTTGGAAGCCAAGATGGCCAAACTTCATCTCTCATACTTAGGACATAATTGTCAGGAGGGACAAGTCCCTGGAGAAGGATATCATGTTTGGTAAGGTGGAGGGTCAGAGAAAAAGAGGAAGACCCCCAAGGAGATGGATTGACCAAGTGGCAGCATCAATGGACTCAAGTGTGGCAACAGTAGTGAGATTGGCCCAGGATAAGGCAGTGTTTTGTTCTGCTGTGCATAAGGTCGCTGTGGGTCAATACTGACTCAATGGCACCTAACAACAACAATATATATGGAGCTCTGGTAGCATAGTGGTTATGAATCGTGTTGATTACCTCAAGGTCGGCAGTTCGAAACTACGACCCTGTATAGGGTTTCTGAGGCTGTAAATCTTTACAGGAGCAGAATGCCTAATTTTTCTCCCAGGGAATGACTGGTAGTTTCAAACTGCTGACCTTGAGGTTAGTTCTGATTGGCGCTGCAGGATAAACACAGGACAGTAAGGTCTGTTTGAAAGCACAAGGTAAGTGGTTCAACTGGCCAGTTGCTCTTTGGAAATCCTATGCAACTATGAGTTGGACCTTACTTTATGGCACTTTACAACAGCAACATATATACATATACACCAATTTAAAGCTCTTGCCTTTAAGCATTTAAATTAATATATTTGTTGTTAAGTTTCATTGAGTTGGTTCCTAGTCATAATGAACCTTTACCTGGTTTCCGAGGAGCGGCTGGTGAGCTTGAACCACTGACCTTGCAGTTTTAACTGACCTTGCAGTCCAAATAGACCTTGCAATCTAGTGCATTAACCCATATCATCACACCAGCACTCCAAATTAGTACATTGTTGTTGTTGTTAAGTGCCTTCAAGTCAATTCCGACCCATAGCCACCCTGTATAACATTTCTAAGGAGCAGCTGGTGAGCTTGAACTGTCGACTTTGCAGTCTGACGCATTAGCCCACAGTGCCACACCAGGACTCCTAAATTAGTATATTTGTTGTTGTTGTTGTTAAGAGTACTATGGAGTCGGTTCTGACTCATAGTGACCCTGCACAGGGTTTCTGAGGCTATAAATCTTTACGGGAGCAAGAAAGCCTCATCTTTCTTCCTCGGAACCTGTGGTAGTTTCGAACTGCTGACCTTGAGCTTGGCAGCCTGACTCCGAACCACTCTTCTACTAGAGCTCCTTAAATTAGTATATATGTATGTGTAAATTGATAATTTATTTTTCTTGAGAGTTCCTTACTATCCCCACTTACATTTTTATCTCATTTCTTATTCTCACTTATAAACTCTGTATCATCCTTCAAAATTCAATGGAATTATCCTCCCATCTGTAAGTTTCCCCTGAACTCCTAATATGCTAAGTTAGAAGAACCTCTTATGTGCTTACATAGCGCCGTGGCTTCTCATTACTGTAATACATAGTGTTATAATTATCTGTTCACTTGTCTATCTTTCTCAGCTAGCTTATAAACCCTTTCAGAAAAGTGATGATGTCTTATTAATCATTGTATCCCTAGTGCCTTATACAGTTTTGTCATTTAGCGAGTACTAAGTGTTGAACAAATGAATAAATACTCCAAGGATATATACGAGTGTTTCACAGGTAATTTAAAAACTGCCTGCTAAATTAATTTTTCACCAAAATCTTATAATTTATATGTACCACTCCCTTGTTCTTTTACTAAAAACAGTGGAAACTGATAAAATATTAATTCATTTTTATAAATTAAAATAAAGGGAAGGAAGGTAATATATAGCATAGAGTGCTTATTTTTATTAATTTTGTTTCCTTCTCGTAGTTGAGGACCCAAATTACATTTATCATATTAAAAGTATTGCAGGATGATTTTAGATATTCAGTAATGATCAGTTCTGTGCTAAATACATAAAAAGAGTTCAGTACCCATTTGGTGAGTAATATATTTAAATTAAATAGGCAACTCATTATAGTGACTAAGGATAGAATTACTTTGTCATAAATTATAGGTAATCTGTATTTTCATATTAACTCTATTACCAGTAATAGAGTTTTAATGTGATACTTACGCTTTGATAAAAGAGAAATCGTGTAGCCACTAGAAATATGTAAGATGTGGATAGAGACAAAATAGGCAAGTCATCGGCAGGAGGAGTAAAAGAAATTAAGAATGTTGGGAAGAATTAAGCATTGTAATAAGAAAACGAATATCTAAGAAAATGACAAAAAGAATGGAGGAAGCAAAGAAAAGATGAAGAGTAAAAAGTAACAGAATGAAATGGGAAAGTTATAGGAAAGGAAAAAAATATTAATAAAGGAAGAAATGAGAAGTTAGTGACAGAAAAGGACAAAGTAATATGAAATGTATATAGATCACTTCTAGATTGAGAACAAGAAAATTATGCAAGTAGTTATGATATGCTATGTATACAGCTTAAATAGAAAGTTTTCACATAACCATTAAACAGAACAATATACTATATTTTGTAAATGCACAACATTATTTGATATAATGTTACATTTTTAACAATTTGGTGATGATTAATAGTATTCTTCAGCCTGAAATTCAAAATGAACTCTCAGATGACTCTAAAAATAGGTTGTGTTTGTCATTCAATGGGTAGAATGTCTTTCCTACTCTCAAGGCTGGTGAAAAGCAGAACACAGATAATGTTGTCAGATCTGCATTAACCAAACTGAATTGAATGTATTTTACTTATGTTGTGGTAGTTCAAAAATATATATCCAGGGACAGGGATCAGGGTATGTGGAACACACTCATTAATTCAGATATTAACAAAAAAGACAAGTGCAGTGGTCCCATTTTATAGACATATTTTCTTCTTAAGAACATAGTGTTTTACTTCCCCAGTACATTTTCTTTAAAGCTACTTTATCCATCTTCTATAATACCTTTGGTATTACAGTATATTTGATATATTTTTAGATAATAAAGAAAAGCTTCCGTAGTGCATTTTAGGAATTGAACATTTTGGTGGATAATATTCAAATAAAGAAGATTGTCCAACTCACTTCCTATCTTTCTTATATGATTAACTTTAATTCCATAGTAGAGAAAACTGAAAAATGAAAAATTCAAAGACTTTAGAGCACACAGAATAAATCACTATATCAGGGAAAAGAAAGAATCTATAAAAACAACAGAAGCAGTGATTAAATGACCCAACATATCACAAATTCAGAGATATTGGTATTGAATTGGATTTATATAAATTTTATTATTGGTCCAAGATCTTTTGAGCATCAATTTGATAGAAGATTAAAATATCCTATATTCTCAAATATTATCTAAATGAGGATAAGACAAAAGTTATTGCTACAAAATCAAGAAACCTTTGTTAAACAAAAATATCAAGCTATTGTTTCTAAGCATATCCTCCATCTGGGTCTATAGATATCTGAAGGTTGTGATTTTATCTCTCTAACCCTTCCCTATGGAATTCTGAGTTCTTCGGTTTATACTATGTCAAAACAGCAGCTTTGTGATCCTCAAGTGACTTAAAATATACTCCTTTAAATGTCCTTTGAGTTTAGGGAACAAAAAGAACTCTAAAGCGACAACATTGAGACTGTAGGGTAGATGGGATAAGATTTCCCAAGAAAATTCTTGTTGGACAGTCCTCATACTCTGGAAGAATGAGCAGGGACACTGTCAAGATGGAGAAAAGAAAGGAAAAGAAAAGAAAATCCTCAGTGTACATTTTCTGGCTTTTTTCTTACCAATGCAGTTTCCTATTTTCCTCAAACTGTTTCATAATAAACCCTTGTGATGGTCCTTTGTCATTCAAGAAAATCTATCAAGATTACCCCTTTGAAGATCCTCAAAATAGTGACTATTCCTTAAAATCCTCAAACTACATAATAACTGGTTTATGTAGGATAGTATATCAGCAAACACTGCAAGCTTCATTGATTTGAGACTATGTCCACTGAGTTTTATTAAGAATTTGATATTAGCGCTGACCTCAGTATCTTTTTATTTTTTCTTCTTAATTTAATGCACCCTATGGAGCACTGGTGTGGCACTGTGGGTTAATACACCAGACTGCAAAGCCGTTTGAACTGCAAGGTTGGTGGTTCAAGCTCACCAGCTGCTCCTTGGAAACCCTATACAGGGTTGCTATGGATTAGAACTGACTCGACAGCACTTAACAACAACAACATGGAGCACTGGTGTACAGCTGTCGGATAAGCACTGGACTGTTAACTGCATGGTTGGTGATTCAAATCTACCAGTCATTCCTGGGTAACTTCTTACAAGATCACTATGTGTTAGAAACAACTCAATAGCACTGAACAACAAGGAGACCAAAACAAGTGTATGACTAAGAAAACAGGTCTGCAGCCATCCAGAGATTGTGGAGACATGTTTAAACATGTTTTAGTTTTACTATGTATATACATGAACTAGAATTTTAATAGCGATACTTCTTTACTTACACTTGTATTTTAATTTTTATTAATATATATGCATGAGGGCTAATTTCCATTGCTGCTGTCGTTGTTAAGTGCCAACTGATGGGCTTGAACCACCGACTTTGTGGTTATCAGTCCAGTGCTTATTCTAGAGCACTATACCAGACTTCTTGCTATTGCTGTTTTGACTCATAGCAACCCTGAGTAAAGTTTCCAAAAGGAACAGCTGGTGGTGGGCTTGAAATGTTAACCTTGTGGTTAGCAGTCCAGTGCTTATCATACAGCACCACACCAGGATTCCAGGCCTCTAGATGAGCAAAATATTTACAAAATGTGTCCATCATCTTAAGACATGTCTTATCCTCAGTGGCATAAGAAGTTACAATTCTTCTAGGGAGTAACATATGCTGAAGATTTGTCATTATACTCTGATATTTCCTTCATATTCCTTTCATTCACAAAGTGATTTGCAAAAATAAAAATTCTTAGCAATAAAACCTACATAGTCTCCCACTTCCAATTTTTAAAAGTAGCCTGCCCATTCCAAAGGAAGGGTTTTATTAAAGAAATACAACAGTATTTTTTGCAATTAACCTGTCTTTTTGAGGAAGGATGAACATCAGGAGACAATTTGTTTGGAAACTTTTGTGGCCATAAATACTAAGTTCAGGATTAATTCTCTTACTTTTCACCTATTTGTCATAGCTTCCTTAATTAAGACCCTTAATTGAAGAAATAAATATATCATGATATTGAACAGGTATGTTACTAAAGTGTTTCCTTCCACCTAGACAACCCTTAACTTTTGAAATACCATGACATTAAAAGTTTTCAATGAAAACTACTCTTAGAAAAGTAGTCTTCCAAAATCCTTACAGCTCATTAGGAACAAACAGTATCATATCCATGATATGCATAGGAGTCCTGGTATGGCGCTGTGGGTTAATGCTCCAGACTGCAAAGCTGTTTGAATTGCAAGGTCGGAGGTTCAAGCTTACCAGCTGCTCCTCAAAAACCCTATACAGGGTGGCTATGGGTTGAAACCGACTTGACAGCACTTCACAACAACAACAGTGCATAGCATCTTAAAGGTTTCTTAACTCTTCCTCACACTTTCTAATCCACCACCACTATCTTAACTCATATTACCATTAGTTACACATACATTTGTCTATTTAAATATACGAGAGATTCTGTGACTTTTGCAAATATTGAAATTTATTTCTTTTGTCTTAGGTTGTGTTCTCTAGAGAATGAAAACCAGTTGAGATAAATGAAGAATCATTATCAGTTGGAACTAACTCAAGAGTACTTAACAAAGCATCTATAATACAGTGTCATTGTGTGGTGCTATAGGATAAGCACTGAACTCTTATCCTCAAAATATTGACTTCCTTTAATCCTGATGCCACATTCTTCTTCAGGTAATCCAGTTTCTCCATTGATTTGCTCAGTGTACATGTTGAATAAGTATGATGAAAATATAAAGTTCTGGCAAACACTTTTCCCAATTTAAACCACTCCGTGTGCCCTATCTACTGGTTTTTCGTGAGCACAATTAAGTTTTCTGGAACATTCATTCATTCTCTAAAATGTTTTCCATAACTTGCATTGATTCACACAGTCAAAATTCGTTGCAAAGCAATATGGCTTAGGTAAACATCTTTCTGGTATTCTCTGCATTCAGCCAAGATCCAGCTAATGTCCGCTTAAAATGGTATAACATTGGCCATTTCTTTTTAGTACAGTGACTGCGTATTCATTCCATCTTTTTTTTAAGTTTTTATTGTGAATTGTGTGTTAGTTTAAGGAGCTCTGGTAGCATAGTGGTTACGAATCGGGCTGCGGACCGCAGTGTGAACAGTTCGAAACTACCAGCTCTTCCATGGGAGAAAGATGAAGCTTTCTGCTCCTGTAAGGATTTACAGCCTCGGAAACTCGGCACAGGGTCACTATGAGTCGGAACCGACTCCACGGCACATAACAACAACAACAACAACATGCATTACCTTACATGGGTGAACATTATCTTTACATTCATTGTATCATATTTTGTTTCATTGAAATGGTCACAATCTCCTGCATGCATCATCAAACAATTAAAGGGTACACCCCTGGCCACCAGCACACAGTCCTTCTCCCTCCCTGAGTCCAGAGTCCCCAGCTGCTCCTTCGATCCATGTCATTGTCTCTGCCTCCATCCCTAGTGTTACTGCTTCCCTGGACAGGGTCTCGCACTTCGCTTTTCTCTCTTGATTTTGCAGTCCATCTTATATTGATGCTTTCTATAAAATTCAATATTTTGCCCATAGAACCCTTCACTATTTCGAGTTGAGGGTAGAATTTTTTCTTCAGTTCTTTTAGCGTGAGAAATGTCAATTGTGTTCTTTCCTTTTTTTTTTCTAACTCCAGGTCTTGCACATTTCACTATAACATTTGACATTGCCTTCTCCACTTAACAGCAGCAGCAATAACATATATTCATTAAGAAATGATCTTGTTCATAATTGGACCTCTTATTCTACAACTTCAGTCACTTGGTAAGTACACACAGTGAATTATATGAAAATATCAGAAGCCATTCCTACAGCAACGAAGGTGACGATAACCTAACAATACTTGGAAGTACCTGGTAGACGTTTAAATATATGGCTTTATCCATTCCACAGTTCATAAGTAAAGATTCGATGACTCATCTTCCAGTTTGTTAGAGCCACAAAATGCCTAAGGCCACAGGAGAAGTGTGATAGAGGAAAAATCTGATCCAAATAGACAATAATTCTAATTGTGGTTAAAATAATCTTATTTTGTTAATTTTACAAGACAATATGACTTTATAAATGTACAGGTAGAAGAAGCCTTTAAGGAGAGGCCCTTAAATAAGCTATACTAGCTTCTTGCTCAATTTTCTTCATTAAAAAATGTAAATGTTATTTTCTTTCTAGAAAGAGCAACAAATGCATGATTATAAATCTATTCTAAAAATTCATATTGCTATTATAAATTAAAATTCAAAATGAACACGGAGACTCTATTTCCTTGATAGATGCTGTGGGATAAAGAACTGGATCGTAGGTTCAGTTTGAACCACAAGTTCGATGATTGCTATGTTTTTGTTATTTTTTCCCATTTTTTATAATCTAAGTCAAACTATTAGATATTTACCCAATCTTTTTTTAAACTACAGAACAAGTGCTTAAGATATGTAATAGCTCTGCACACAAAGATCTTGGTAGTTAAGATGTTAATTTATCTGTTTTTTCCTTAGAAAATAATTGATCCTCTTAGAAAATTTATATATATGATCTTATAACTTAGAATATATGTACAGTGATTTTCACTTTGACTTTTATTCATTTTCAATTTTAGATTGATGAATGACGGTTCTGAATTTTCTTTGTGTTGTCTATTAGTATCTATTTTTACTATGAATCAAGTATTTAATTTCTAATACATGTAATTATTTTATTTATTTATTCTATTTTTACTGTTTAATTTCCCTTGAATGATACAGAAAAACTAGTTCCTTATTGTGTTAAAGTTACATCCTAATCTCATAATTATTGGGATAACAGTCGATTAGTCAAATGATTTACGCACCATGTAATTATTTCTATAAAGGTAATTTAAGAAGTGTTATACAAATGTGCAGCTCCCTTTTGTTATAATTTAAAATAAACTTGCCAGAATATAGAGATGAATATTGAATATGGCATATAATACATTTTGTTTTGAAATATAATTCTCTAGTAAAACATCTGCTCACAATGCTGTTTCCTTCTGTGCAGAAGTAAATAAAAACAACTTATCATAAAATATAAAACTAATTTGAAGACTAGCTTAGCACATTTTTTTACTTCTGCAAAGTGGGTAAAAATTGGAATTGTTTTATATATTTCATAAGGTTTGCGTTGAACACATTTGGACATTGGCAAATGCCACATTTTAAAAATTAGACTAACAAAAAAACACTTATTCTATCAGCACCTTGTTTTATATGTGAAAAACAAATAATTTTATCTAGAAAGTGCTTCCTTTTTATACTTAGGAATCCAATGAATTAATCAATGCTAAAGAACAGTATTCAGCATCTCTGAGGATTCTTGTAAAAAGAGTAAGCTCCAAGGTTTCAGCAGATTTACAACTTTCAAATGCACATGATTAAAGGGAAATTTGACTTATAAAAATGTTTAAGGGAATGCTACAATGGTGATAAATGCACTTATGGGACATAAGCACTAGTCAGTTTGCCATAATTGCTTGGCAAAGAGAAAAATATTGTACTAGAGTTAATCTGTGAAATCAAAAACCTGTTGAGTACCAAGATGCAAGTCCATCTAAGAGAAATAAACAAGTCCTGCCATGAGTACTCTAACCTAAAGTCTGATGATTTGGCAAAATTATTTTGAGGGTATATTTTTATACACAATTAAAATCTGTAACTGGAAAAGTTATTATTCGACCTTATTGTTGTTGTTATGTGCCTTTAAGACTGTACCTACCCATAGTGGCCCTATGCACAACAAAATGAAACACTAGCTGGTCCTCTCTACCATGGGTGACCCTGCTGGTATTTGAAGTACCGGTTGTACAACCTCATATGCATGTGAAAGTTGCACAGTGAATAAGGAAGATCTTAGAAGACGTGATGTATTTGAGTTATGGTGTGGAGAAGAATATTAAAAGTAACAAGGACTGCCAAAAGTGCAAACCAATCTGTGTTGAAAGAAGTAAAGCCTGGATATTTCTTGGAAGCCAGGATGGCCAGATTTTATCTCTATTTCATTCATGCTGTCAGGAGAGACTGGTTCCTGGAGAGGGATATCATGTTTGGTAAAATGGAGAGTCAGAGAAAAGGAAGAAGACCCCCTCAGAGATGAATTGGCATAATGGCAGGAGCAATGGGCTCAAACATAGCAGTGATTGTCGGATTTGTGTAGGACCAGGCAGTGTTCTGCTGTGCATAGGGTCACTATTAGTCAGTACTGATTCAGTGGCATCCAAGAATAAAAATGGCAGTCCAGTTCAGCTCACTAATTACTAGGATATCGATTTTTATGTTTCCATTTCAATTTTAACAATTTCCAGTTTTCCTAGATTCATCCTTCATATATTCTGTGTTCTGATTATTAAAGGAGGTTTACAGCTATATCTCCTTTTTGAGGTGTGCCCTATTAGCAAATGAATGTCCTGAAAGATTTACTCTATTCAGGTCATCAAAGTCAACTCTCCTTGAGGAGGTAGTTCTTCTCCAGTCATATCTATATATGCTTAAATGTTTTATTGTGGATTATGTGATAGTTTATATGGGGAAAACATTAGCTTTACATTCATCCTATCAAATATAGCTTCATTACCATGGTTACAATCCCCTCCATGCATCATCAACCAACCAAAGGGTATACCCTGCAAGACTGACCCCTGGTTGTCAGCACACAGCCCTTCTCCCTCTCTAAGTCTAGAGTCCCCAGCCACTCCATCTCTCCACGTCATCGTCTTTGCCTCCATCTCTGGCATCACTGTTTCTCTGGGTAGAGTCCTGCACTCCACTCTTCTCTCTTGATGGTCCCAGGGACCTGTGCTCCTGGACTGCAAAGTCAACCACTCCCCTCCTTTTGCTACAAAACATCAACCTTTACATTCCAACACTCACAGTCCATCCTGATAGCAATTATTCACGATTGTACTTCATGGGTGCTATCCCCATCTCCTTTCATCAGCCCTGCCCAGACAGATTGGATACTACTCAGTGGAGATTTTACCTTCCTCTGTTCCCTCTGGATCTAGCCTCCC
>NW_006408581.1:9020081-9024141 GCF_000296735.1 Chrysochloris asiatica | reverse complement strand
CTGACTCTGGGCCCAGTTGTCCCTAGGTCTTGCCATACTGCTGGCCAATGAGGTTTCCACCTGGGTTCACAGGAGTCTATTGAATGTGGTGGAACTTAGGTCGCAGGTTCGTTGCTGTTTTTCCCTCACTTCCCCTTATTGATGACCAATGTGATCACCAGTAAGAACACATGTCTGCTCCTGTATTACCATTGAGCCTTAATGTTGGAAGGGAGTTTGACCTGAGAGGACCCAACCACTTGCCTTGATGTCTTCTGGGCAAGCAATTTGCCTGTTCTTATAGTAGTAAGTCAGACTGCCATTATTGTTTTGTATTTTTCCTGTTGGTCTTTCTTTCGGGAATTATCTTCTGTTCTTCTAGCCACTTCAGGCTAGTCTGTTTGTCCTTTCCAGTGGAAACTTTCCACCTCAGAAGATTCTGGATGGGGTTCAGGATTCCACACATGGTCATATGCAATGCAGAGGTTCTGCAGGAAGCCTCCTTCACTGGGCACGTTGTAGCCTCATTTTAGGTATTCCAATCAGTTATAGGCAAAAGACGGACTTACAAGCTTCCTATGATGGTATTTCTGGCTATTCCTTTCTCTCCCCCCAAATGTCTATTTTATAACGGTATGCAAGGGAAACCAAGATTCAAAAGACAGTCAAGCATCTTAACATTATTTCCCCCATTTTGCCTATTCTAACCATGCCTCAATCCCTATATCCCAAAGCATTGTTTTTCCAAGGTTGTGTTTATGTTGTTATTTAGCTCTGTTTTATTTAACCCGTGCAAACCTGCCTACCTGTTCTCTCATCTGCCTCGTTCTTCCTTCCCCTCCCCCTTCTAGAGTATTGCCTGCCCCCCTCCCCCAGCACCCAACCTTTCCTGCGTCTATTCCCTACTTTGTGCTCCACCTTCCACTTCCTCCCCTTACCGCACCCCCCACATCCTGGTAACCAGCAAATAATCCCTCTCCCCCTTTTAGTATGGGATCTTTTTTTAGTTTTTTAGTCTTTTACAATAGTGGTCCTATGAAGTATTTCTCCTTTTGTGTCCAGTCATATTTTGAGTGTCTTCCAACCTGAGGGGTTCATCTTCTAGTGCTTATCTGATATTATTTCAGTGCTCTTCATCCTGTTTCAGTATTAAATATTCTGGTGCTATTTGACAGTGTTCCATTGCTATTCATAAGGTTTTCAGAGACTAAATATTCAGAAATAGCCTGTGTCTCTTTCTTCCTAGTCTGTCTTAGTCTGGAAGCTCATGTGACACCTGTCCACAGTGGGTGACCCTGCATATTTAAAGTACTGGTATTTAAAGTACCAGTTACATATCTTCAAGAATCACAGCTACATACAAGCCACCACAGGATGGCAAACTGACATAGGAGTGGTTGTGTTTGATCTTAAAAATGGGGAAATAAAGTAAAGACATCAGGGCATTGGTCCTCAAACATGGTCAGTGGCATGCCAATGCTTTGCAGTTTAAGAAGAAAATATTTAGAACTACTATTAGTATTTAAATAATAATTTATCCTTTTAGTCTACATTTTTACTCAAAATCGTGTTTTATACTGTTTAAATGTATCAGTATGTTGTTGGTTAGATTAAATTTATCTAAGACTGTAATGTGTTGACGTGTTGTTTCCCACTCATGTTGTTGTTGTTGTTAGTGCCGTGGAGTCAGTTCCAACTCATAGCGACCCTGTACAGGGTTTCTGAGGCTGTAAATCTTTATGGGAACAGAAAGCCTTATCTTTCTCCAGCGGGACAGCTGGTAGTTTTGAACTGCTGACCTTGCGGTTCCCTGTATAGTGCTTTGGAGATTGTGAACCTTTATAGAATCAGTACCCTCATTTTTGTCCCGTGGAGCAGCTGGTAGATTTGACCTAGTAACCTACTATGCCTCCAGAGTTCCTTGTACAAATACTAGTGTGAGCACTTAAAAATGATTTTTAGTAGTAGAATTATAAAATGTAAGTGTTTGCCTAACTGTCACCTACAGAAAGTGTTGGGAACTGAGGGTATCTCCATAAGATAAGTACCGAACTATGAACCACAAAGTCCATGGTTTGAGCTTGCCAGCCTCTTCATGATAGAAAGATAAGGCTTTTTGCTCCCTTGAAGATTTAGAACTTTTGGAAACCAAATTCAGTTTCACATGGGTTGGAATCGACTCCACGGCACACAGAAAGACAAGGTGTTTTTATTGCATCCTGAAAATATATTTTAAGTATTAAGCTCCATACTTGTGGAATGAAGTGTACTCATTATTGCTCAGCTGCTAGCTTAAAGGTCAGCTGTTCAAACCACCATGTCCTCTGTGGAAGAGAGATGTGGCAGTCTGTAGAGATTTACAGTCTCAGAAATCCTATGGGGCAGTTCTATGATTGCTCTATCTTATAGGATCATTATGAGTTAGAATCAGCTCCAGGACAATGGGTATATGTTGTTGTTCTTGCTAAGTGCCATACAGTTGATTCTGACTCAAAGCGACCCTGTATAGGATTTCCAAGGAGTAGCTGGTGAGTTTGAACACCAGACCTGTGGTTCAAACAGACCTTGAGGTACACTGCTTATGCTATAGCTTCATGCCAGGACACTGGGATACAATCCCATTTTGGAAGAGAGTTTCTTTATTATGATAATGATGACATGTCAGTATAGGGTGTGGTGTAATTCAATCACTTTTGAAATGTAAAATGAGCATATTGGGCACAGAACCAAAAGCTAGCACAAACTGATGGTGGTGATGGACCTTGGAGTCAGTTCTGACTCAGCGACCCTATACAAGGGTTTCCTAGGCTATAAATCTTTATGGGAGCAGAAACCCTCCTCTTTTCTCCTGTAATTTTGAACTGCTGACCTTGAGATTAGCAGTTTGATTCATAACCACAAGCTACCAGAGAACAAACTAAGGAGTAGATAAAGGCTAGATGGAAATCTCCAAGAATTGTTGAGAAGAATGTTAGTGAGACTAAGACAAAGATTTTACCAGAGCAGATTGAGAGAGTCTTCTTCTATAGACAGCAATCTAAATTTAGACTATAAGCTTCCTAAACTGGGAGAAAATAAATTATGCATGTCAAAGTAGCTACTTGTGCTATTTTTCTATTATAAAAAAAGCATAGGTAACTAAAGGAGCTCTGATAGTGTGGTGGTTACTAATTGGGATGCTAACCTCAAGGTCAGCAGTTCAAAACTATCAGCTGTTTTATGGGTGAAAGATGAGGCTTTCTGTTCCCATAACGATTTACAGCCTTGGAAACTCTGTACAGAGTGACTAAGAGTCTGAACCGGCTCCATGGCACACCACCACCACCATAGGTAACTAAGGTTGAAGGTTATGCCTCCTCTGAATCTGTCCAAAGAAAACAGGAAGGCTTGGATCCCATAAGGAATGCTACCCTTCTCTGGAATGGGTGACTAACCTGATAATATGCCAGTTATAAAATGGCTATGTTTTTTTGTTTTATTAATTTTCAAATCTACATTTTGGTTTAATTAGTCAATTCTGTATCTTTGGTAAATGTACATTAACCAATAAAAATGTAACTTAACACTGTGTCACAGTGCAGTCACATTACCTTTGGTCAAGAACACTCCAAAGGGAAGATTTTGTTGTTGCTGTTGTTGAATGTCATTGAGTTACAACTTATTGTGATCCTGTGTAGCATTTCTAAGAAGCAGTTGGTGGATTTGTACTGCTGACCTGGTGGCTAGCAGTTGAGTGCTTATCCTATAGCACTATTCCAGAGCTTGTAAGGAAAGAGTTTGTTGTTGTTAAGTGCTGCCTAGTTGTAACCAATACATATATAGATTCCAAGGAGCGGCTACTGAGTTTGAACTGTAGACCTTATGGTTCAAACCGACCTTACAATCCAGTGCTTGTCCTAAAGCATCATGCCAGGATTCCATTTAATGTGCTAAAACAAGTTATTAAATAGTGACTAATGTCCTGGTGTCACTATTTAATAAAATCATCAAAAAAAAAAACAACAAACAAACATATCCAGATCAGTCATGAAGTAAAATGCTGTAAGTGATAGGATAATATGCATGCGCCTATAGGGAAGCC
>NW_006408581.1:8976378-9016900 GCF_000296735.1 Chrysochloris asiatica | reverse complement strand
TTAACCACAAAGTCAGTTTGAACCTCAATGTTAGTGATTCAAATTTACTAGCCACTCCTTGGAAAACCTTTACAGATTTGAGTCCTGTTGTGCGCTGTGGGCTAATTCGTCAGTCTGTGAAGTGGTTTGAACTGCAAGGTCGGTGGTTCATGCTCACCAGGTTCTCCTTGGAAACCGTATTCAGGGTTGCTATGGGTCGGAATTGACTTGATGGCATTTAACAACAACAACAATAACAATTATAAATATCTTCATTTAATAAAACACCCACACAATCACAAAAATAGGTCTGTAGTCAGTGTTAAGTGGAGTTTGTAATTTTAAGAGTTAAAGAGTTGTTCATAAACACAATAACAAATAATAAGGGAAGAGTTTAGACTTGATTAAATTCTCTAAATCTAGGAATGCTTTATGACATCTTTAGAAAAAAAAATTAGTCTGATGATCTTTTCCTTTGTAGATCTCATCTACAACATTGTTGTTATATTGCATAGAGTCAGTTACAATTTAAAGCAACCTTGTATAGGATTTCTGAGGCTACAAATTTTTGCATGAGCAGAAAGCTTCATTTTTCTTTCCACAGGTGGCTAGTGAGCTTGAACCGCTGACCTGGTGGTTTGCAGTTAAATATTTATCCTATGGAGCCACCTACAATAGCCGTGTGACTAGATAAAGGCTTTATGGGAAAGTGATACACTAATAACCTCCAATAAATAATGCCTTTTTGTAATCATGTCCTTGTGTAGTCTCCTCTCAAATTGATACTTGATTTGTTTTTGTTGTTGACAAGAGCCAGGTGACTAGATAGATGTATTATGGGTAAATGACATGTCAATAGCCTCCAATAGACAATGAGTCTTTGCAATCATGTCCTTGTGTAGTCTCCTCTCATATTGGTACTTGGCTTGGCCGTGTTAATTCCTTTGAACAATGAGATGTTAACAAATAGAATGAAAACAGATGGTACAGAAACACTTTAAGCTTGGGGCTATTCCCTCTTATGCTGCTGGCTAGAATTTTTAATCACTATGCAAGGAAACCTGTACTGGCCTACTAAAATACATGGTCCAGTGAAGAGTCAGGACCAATCCCAAACATGTAAATGAGGCAATATTAATAATTTATTTCAAGTTGATCTATCAGAGGGGCAAAGCCACATAAGTTATCCTGACAGAGAAACAGGATATCCAGGAGAAGAATCACCAAACTAAGCCCAGTCCAAATTATTGATCCCAAGATTATGAGCAATAAAATAATTGTCTTTTTAATCTATGTTGCTGTTGCTGAGTGCTGTCTAGTTGGTTCCAATCCATAGCAATCCTATGTAGGGTTTCCAAGGAGCAGCTGGAGGATTTGAACCAACGACCTTTGTTTCAAACAGAACTTACTGTCTAACACATTATCCCACAGTGCCACACCAGTACTCATTTATTACATAAGTATATGTAACTGGAGAAAAAGAGAAAGACCACCAGCAAGATAGATCGGCACAGATGGCAGCAGCAATGGGTTCAAAAGTAATAATTATTGTGAGGTTGGCACAGGATTGGACAGTAGTTTGTTCTGTTGTGCAAGAGTTGCTATGAGTCGGTACCAACTCAATGGTACCTAACAACACCACCACCAACTGAAGCAAGCTTTCTATTAGTTTAACAAAATGAGAGATGTGACTGGAGTGTGTTGGCTAAGCACTAGACTGCTAACTACAAGGTTGGTGGTTCAAACCTACCAACTGCTCCTTGGTGGGGGTGGTGGTTATGTGCTGTGAAACTGGTTCTGACTCTTAGCGACCCTGTACAGATTTCCGAGGCTGTAAATCTTTACATGAGCAGAAAGCCTCATCTTTCTCCCATGGAGCAGCTGGTAGTTTCGAACTGCTGTCCATGAGGTTAGCAGTCTGATTCTTTACCACTGTGTTACCAGAACTCCTTTGGAACTGTATACAGGGTCATTATGAGTTGGTACCAACTCACTGGCACTTAACAATAACAACTTTAATAATTAGTCATGAAGTGAAACAAAACAGATGTGTAGCATGCTTCTAAGAAAGATCAACACTTCTCTCCCCAGATGAAAAATAACGTAGGAGGTGTTTTTGCGTGTGAATGAAACCATAATGATATGATCTGTACAGAAATGCTTAATGAGTTGATGAAAATTTTTTCTAGGGAAATAAGATGGTAAGGTAATTATCATTTAGTGGGCACACATTACCCCACAAATGAAAGGGACCTTTCTTTTATTCAGTAAAGAAAATGTATCAGTAACCTCAAAAGATGTATTGAAAAATTCTACTTCTGATTATCAGAGGACACGCTTATGGGGCACTCAGTATGCTGAGGGGGGAAAGTGGGCTCCGCAGAATGCTTACTGAACAGCAACATAACTGGGAGTATAAGAATGGAGAGGTCAATTGAAAAGACAGTTAAAAAAATTGAGGAATATAAGCAGTTAATAAAAAAATTAAAAAAAAAAAAAGTTGAAGGCACTATTTCCAAATGCACATCATTTGTTAAAATCTAATTACCTGCATAATGAAAGTGTTTGAAAGATCAGAATTACCTAACTGTGTTTGTATTTTTACATAATTATTACAGGATTCTAATATATTCTTAGTTATTTGTTGTAGCTGTTGTTGTATGCTCTCAAGTTGGTTCCAACTCATAGCGACCTTGTATAAAGTTTCTGAGAGTGGCTGGTGGGTTTGAACTGCTAACCTTGTGGTTAGCAACCCGGTGCTTATCCTGCAGCACCATACCCTTAGTTCTTTAGGAAGTCTCATAAGTGAGGGACTAATAATATGATCATTTGCAGCTGTGAATAACTGACTATGATCAAATACTTATAATTGTACTCTTTTAAATAGATGCACTTGCAAACTTTTAGGACCTAACATCTTGATGCATATTCCAAAATCAATCAAACAAATGAATGTCCATGCATGCAGTGCTATTTTGAACATAGATCCAATTATGTAGTTTCTAAAACAAATATTCTCAAATATAACTAAAGTACATATTCCTTTGAGATATGAGTGTGATTTGTAAGGATAAATACATTAATTAAATGATCTATGTGTGTATAATAATATAAATTGCAAATTTGTGAGGGTTTGGTTAAATCCTACTTTTGAAAATTAGCAAAAAATGAATCTCTGATCATACTAAAATGATTTTTTAAAATAAATATAAAATAAAATCTAAATAAAGAGATCACAGAATTCGAGGATGGAGAATAAGATAGTTAGATTTCTGGAAAATAATCCTTGAATTACATTATTTTCCTCCTTTTTTGAGGTCCTGAAGTCAGAAAATCAAAATGATACATGAACTCGTAGGACTGATCAATGCCCCAGTCTAACATCTTTCCTTGTGACCATTGGGACCATGAAACTCAGCCTCTATTTGTTTTATCTCTAGGTCAGGAACAACTATATCAACACTGTTTAAAAACTTTGAGGTATCAATTCCGGCTTATCAAGGGATCATGTGTGTAAGGTACAACTGTGCTCAATAGAGTTCTCAGTGACTGATTTTTCAAAGAAAGTAAGTCACAAGGTTTTCCTCCCCAGGCACTTTTGTTTAGTAGTCAAGGCTCCAATAATTAAATATAAGTGTCAAAAAGATAAATAGTAATTTGAAGAGAGTGTTTTCTGCTTTCTGAAATGTACCTAATACTCTTAGGTTTGGAATGAGAGACACCAGATTAAATTTTTTTAGAATCTTTGTTAACTGATGTTACTGAGTAATGTACACTCCTGTCATTGATCAGTCTGGTTCACACATATTTTTTCTCAATTACTTCTAATAGTCATTCAATGAGATGTACATAATCAACTTAATTTTATAGATGAGGAAGCAGATTTAGAGAGATTATATAAATTTTCCATTGTTATACAGCAGGTATGTTGGGAAAATGAGATTCAATTTTGGTTGGTATAAACTTTTAACTTGACTCATTCTACCCTACTCTTAATCTTTTTGTTGTTGTTGTTGTTGTTGTTGTTGTTAAGTGCTGTCAAGTCGGTTCTGACCCATAGCGACCATAGGGTTTCTGAGGAACAGCTAGTGAATTTGAACCACCAACCTTGCAGTTCAAACGGCTTTGCAGTCTGATGATGTATTAACCCATAGCAACACACCAGTACTCTTGTCGTAATCTTTTTAGGACTTCTCTATTAGCAGACAATATGTTATTGTTTTCCTGTACTAGATACTCTGTAAGGAAGATTGGTTGATTAGTTGGCTATGTGCCGTGGAGTCAGTTCTGACTCATAGCGACCCTGTACAGGGTTTCTGAGGCTGTAAATCTTTATGAGAGCAGGAAGCCTCACTTTTCTCCCGCAGAACAACTGGTAGTTTTGAACTGCTCACCTTGCGGTTTGTAGCCTGATTTGTAACAACTGTGTAATTTCAATAGTATACTAGAACTAACATCCAAAGGGCATCCCTTGTATAGATTTGCATTTTGACATATTTTTAAGTGTTAATCCTAAATACTGTTTCCTTTCAATTTCAGATAAAGTTTAGTTAATAAGGTGTAGATAAAAAGATAGTAATGGTTCTTCTCTAACTCCCACCTTAGGATCATTATAGTTAAAGCAGATAATTCTCCTTACTATAAATCAGCTTTGTGCTTGCTTAGATTCTTGTTGTATTGGAAGAGACATAGCTAATAAATAATAAAAGGGCTTTAAATGTTGTGCTCAGCGACTTGAACTTTAAAGTGGCTCACTTCTAGGAAAAGTAAATTCTACAAGAGACACTAATTTTAGACAACAGTTTTAATATACTCTGACACTTAGTGTGTCAATTCATAAAATATTAATACTCTCTTAATCAGCTTAGTATCACTGAGGTAAAATACATAGACTGTAACTGGACATGCTAATTTCCATATCTCTATTTTGAAATGGTGAGCACTGAAATCTAGTTAAACTAAGTTATCTACTCTACTAATATTAGAAAAAAATCTGGAGCTTGCTGAACTAGAGAAAAGCATGAATATGAGAAAACTATAATGAAAACAACAGCAACAACAAAAAGCAAGCAAAGAAAACTCAAAGCCATAATTTACTTGATAATGAATTTGGGTATCTTCAGACACAGTTTATTTTTCTTACTTGAGCAAAGGCAAGTCTTGAGTTCAGAATCTATATTCAGACTATCCTACAAAAGGCAAATGTCTGGAAAATAGCTAGAATGACCCATAATGGGTAGGAATAGAGTTGAAGGCATCATTTTGAACTTCTGTTTAGTTTAAACACATATATGTGGACAGATACAATAATAATGTTATAGATTTGATCTACACGATCTGGAATACACACGCACTACACAACTGACTCCACGGCACATAATCACCACCACCACACAATAACAAAAGCCATTGAATTAAGGAGCTCTGGTCGCGTAGTGGTTATGAGTCTGGCTGTTAACCTCAAGGTTAGCAGTTCAAAACTGCCAGTCATTGTATGGGAGAAAGATGAAGCTTTCTGCTCCCTTAAAGATTTATAGTTTCAGAAACCCTATCCAAGGTTGCTATGAGTTGGAACTGACCCCACAGCACACTACCACCACCATTGAGTTGATTGGGACTCATAGCATTCCTATGTAGAGTTCTCCAGACTACAAATCTTTATGGGAGCAGAAAGCCCCCTCTTCCTTCCATGGAGTGTCTGGTTGATTTGAACTGCTGACCCTGTAGTTAGCAACCCAACACATATTCCACTATTCCACCCATGCTGCTTATAATTTAGTGTACATACACATATTTCTTAGTGAATCCTCAGAGTTGTTTATGAGAACTCAAATAAAATGGGCTAAGGCATCTAGGGGAAATGACTGGTTCTACTGTTAAAGTAGAGGATTTGAAAAATGGGCATGGGTATTTGGAATGACAAAAATTGAAATTTATTTTAAAAAAAAATGAGAACATATCAAAAACACAAAGTAACCTACTAAAAGAGTGTCCAAAATTGGAGTCATTTATTTTAACACAATCCATAGTGATCTCTCTCTTTCACACACACAAACTTGTGTACACGCATTTTTGATTAAATATATGAATGGCTGTGGCAAAAGAAACACATATACTGTATGAAACAATTCCAAGTAATTTCTATAGATACTCTTCTCTCAAGAAGGTAGAATTTAGCTTTTCACCTTTTGAGTGTGGACTGCAATTAATGACTCAGTTCCAAAGAGCTAACCATGAAAAAGTGGAAAATTTTTCAAAGTAAGTTTATAGTAAAAAAAACTTTGCAAACTCTGTCTTGCTCAAGTAATCAACTGTGAAAAGTCATTTGGCAAGTAGGTACTTGTGATAATATAGGATGAGAATGGAACTATATCTCTATGGCCTTCTTCCCCTAAACCTTCAACTGCAGTCTAGTAAAAACAAAATCAAAAGGAAGTGACATGAACCTAAATTAGGGCACATTCTACAAAATATCAGACTCCTCAAAATTATCACGTTTAAAGAAATTAGGAAGGTGTAAGAAACTATCATGATAAAGAACATGCTAAGGAGTAGGGTGACTAAATGTGAGGTGATGTCCTAAGTAGAATCCTAGAAGAAAAAAGAACTTATGGGAAACTAATGTCATTTAATTAGCAATAATTTTGGGGGAAAAGGAGGGAAGCAAAGATGAAAGCAGATTTAATAGTTTGTGTTTTGCATTAAGATTAAAATACACTTTTATGAAGATTTAAAGGCCACCCTCTGCAAACAGTTGAAAATTATTCTCATTTTGAAAGAATTATTTCCTTAAGACTCAAACATGAATGAATATTTATTAACTATCTAGGGAGCTCTGGTAGCGTAGTGGTTACGAAAAGGACTGCGAACCTCAAGGTTAGCAGTTCGAAACTACCAGCTGCTCCGCGGGAGAAAGATGAGGCATTCTACTCCCGCAAAGATTAACAGCCTCGGAAACGCTGTGCAGGGTCGCTATGAGTCGGAACCGACTCCACGGTACATAACAACAACAATCTTGAGATAGATGTCACACTTTGGGTGCAATAGGATAAGCACTTGACTGCTAACCACATGGTTGTTGGTTCATACCCACCAGCCCCTCCCTCCATGGGAGAAAGACGAAGCTTACTGCTCCCATAAAGATGTATTGCCTTATAAACTCTATACAGGGTTGCTATGGGTTGGGACCTATTCCAAAGTGCCTAAAAACCACAACCAATATCTTGAGATAAATGCTAAAAAGGCAGACAATTTTCTTAAAATTTCCACTTTATTTCATTAAGCGGTTTCTTTTCCACCTGATACAGATACTATGCTTCGGCCATTTAGTGACTATGAAGAGACCAAAATGAATATAAAACTAACACACAAACGGAAGCCGATTAAGAGGATGGAGAGCAGTTTCAACACTGGATTTAGCATATATGAATCTAACTTTAACACTATTACTAAATATGTATATATGTGTATGTCTAGACAGCTAATCAGCTTATCACATATGGAAATAAAATTCGGAAAAGGACACTCACTGCCTTTTCACCAATGGTTGCTAATAAGAAATAAGAATATAAATAACAAACATTGTATAATCTTTGATATAAATACCCTCCTAGGTGTCTCTCAAGGAGCTCTGGTAGCATAGTGGGTACGAATTGTGCTGCGAACCGCACAGCTGTTCCGCGGAAGAAAGATGAGGCTTTCTGCTCCTGTAAAGATTTACAGCTTCAGAAATCCTGTACAGGGTCACTATGAGTCGGAACTGACTCCACGGCACACAGTCACCACCACAAGGTGTCTCTCAATGATCTGTACCTTCTGGTATTAACTAATGTATCAGGGCTGGCAAAAGTGGCCGGTAGAATCCTGTGGAAGTGTGTGAATTCTAAGACAAGATCAGAAAATATATCTTAACTTTGACTATATTTGTTGAACCTTTTGCTTTGGGAGAGGATAACCACAATAACATAAAGATGTTCCAGCAGTTCTGGGGGAAGGTACTTGCTGGGAAGAAACTGAAGCCATTAACAACAGCTAGCATCAATTAGCTTTTTTTTGTGTGTGTGTGTGTTAACAACCTAGGAAACCAAATGATCCAGCATCAATTAAGTTTTCAGATGACAGATAACAAACTAAAAATTCTTTGAGAGAACAGTAGGCAGCCAGTCCATTCCCACATTGCTGCTTTTCAAGGACCATGAGAGCTAATAAACTATTCTTATTGTTTTAAGCCTCTATGTGTTGGGGTAACTTCTCATACATCAGATAAGTGTTCCAATCACCATGATTTATTGAAACGTACCTATTAGTCTCTTTGGAATTCCAAAGTAGTTGATATATACAATGTTCTAAGTATATCTCTCTTCATCCCCTGTAATCTACCTTTCTTTATACTAATTAATAGCTTTATACTAATTTTGGCTTATCTCTTGGTAACTAAATGCCTGAAGCATCATATTTAGTATTTATAACAATTGTAAAGGAATCAGCATAACAAAATAGAAAGGAAGATTTCAGATAATTGTCTGATTTTTTAACTTTGACCCAAAGACTGTTAAGTGCCATGGAGTCGGTTCCAACCCATAGTGACCCTGTACAAGGTTTCTGAGGTTGTAAATCTTTACAGGAGTAGAAAGCCTCATCTTTGTCCCGCAGATTGGCTGGTAGTTTCGAACTGCTGACCTTGTGGTTCACAGCCCGATTTATAACCACTACGCTACCAGAGATTACTTAACAAATATTCATCTATGTTTGATTCTTATGTAATTCCAAAATAATTGATAGGAACTTCTCAACAAATTACAGAGGTTGGATGCAATATTTGATGCATGATAATTTACTCTGAAATTTAGGGGCTTAGAACAATAATACTCCTTTATTAACTTTCATGGTTTCTGCAATGATAATACCCCAAAGAAAAGTTTGATTTTGAGGAATGTAAAATAAAATTATTAGGGTGGTATTACATGAATATTTCTGTGAAGAAATCTCATTTACCTTTGCCACATTGGCATTCAGAAGCAAGAGAAGCAAACAGGAAAAGGATTGCTGAATTCCACACAGACAAACAAACTGAAAAGTTGAGAAAATACCTATAGATAGTGACATTTTGCAATCTCCCATGAATAGCTCTGCCTTTATTTGTTCAACACAATGTAAAACATATCAATCAGTAAGTTCTGCAGATATTTTTAATGTTTCTTAGAGCCTCACACTTAATTATTACCAGGCATTCAAGAATCATGACATTTATGGAAAGTTCCTATCATAAATGATTTAAACCAGAAGAAAATAGAACCACGAAAGAAAAGAATTTGTAGAAATTGGAAGAATCAGAAGTTTGGGAATCATTGAAAAGAAAAGAGGTTGCATGCAGGAAAAATATAGCACTATTCTAAGGAAAGGAGCTTTTATAGAATTAGGAAAAGTCTTTATAATTTAAAAATATAATGAAAAAATAAATATGAGGGAACTATAAAATTGAAATTTGTCAGCCAGAAAATACAACAGAAATAATGAGATTGATAATGGGAATCATAAAATTTAATCAAAATAATTCTACTAAAAGGATTCAGAATTCAGGAAAAGAGAAAAGAGAAGCGGGCTACTATCAAAATAATGATATGAAAATGATTTCCAACATGAATTATATGTTTTTGGAATAAATGGGTCCACAGAGAGGCTATCATAATAATTTAAAAAAATATATTCATAACAAAACAAGTCACTGCGAAACTGCCAAATGCAAGAGATAAGGAGAAAATTCTAAAAGCTTTTAAGAAAAAAAAAAATTTAAATAGGTCATCAGAAAAAGGTCATAAATGGAATTTTTGTTAAAAATAGAAACACTGAAAGCCAAATTTATAAGGAAGATGTAGGTTTACAATTTTCAACAACCATGTTTCTTCATTGAAAAGCGTATCTGAAAACGAAAGCAAATAAAGGAAGCAGAGTGGTTACGAATCCAGCTGCTAATCTCACAGTCAGCAGTTCGAAACTACCAGCTGTTCCAGGGAGAAAGATAAGACTTTTTTCTCCCATAAAGATTTACAGCCCCAGAAACCCTGTACAAGGTAGCTATGAGTTGGAACCGACTCCACAGCATGTAACAACAACAACAACAAAAAGAAGCATATCCAAGACATAAAAAAGAAAGATTTACTTCTAACAACACCACTGAATTCCGAGTTCAGCACTGCCCCAAACCAGACACAACCTTTAGATATGCTAGTTACATGTAATAGTAAATTCCTCATTTGTTTTTAAGTTAGTTTTAGTTAGACTTCTGTCATTTGTGTTTAAAAAAAATAAATCCTGAAAAATATAAGTAAATCCATTATTGCTATACACAAATACCACACACAGTTGTAGATACACATACCTACATGTCCACACACACAACATATCTAGAAAACATTTACTTTTTATTTTATGGTGACATTTTATGTACATTTATGCAATTTTACTCCCAATTCAGAAACTCAACATGAAAGCCATAAAGTATCTTTTGTTAAATTTATGTATAAAGATGGAAATAGACATTTCATAGGTTCCTGTGAAAAGACATTTAGGGATACATAAAGATTAATCAGGTAAATATGAAAAGAGTTTGTCTTAAGGTGGGTTACCCAGAGCAAAGCTAAAGGCAAGGATCTGCACAAAAGTGATAAAATTTATTTCATAGAGCAAACAAAAAGAGAACTGAAGAAGCAAAAAAGGGCAGTGGAATGGAAGCCAACCAAGGACGTGATATCAAGTATAACCCTCAAGTTTATATCTATGACTTCAGTGTAAATTATGACTAAATATCATCCTAATCTGAGCCAGTTATTTTTTTGGTTTTTTATTTCTATAGCTGTCTGTCTTTGGGTAATGGCTACCTGAGAAGATATGTATTCTCAGACATTTCTCTCTTTTTGGACAATGAGCAATAGCTCCATAAAGATTCTAATCTCCCTTTTAGATATCCCAAGATTCTGCTAAACTCCAACATCCCAATCGTAGGACATATCTCTCTTGTTGTTAGGCTCCATTGAGTCACTTCTAACACATGGTGACCTTATACACAACAGAACAAAACACTGTCTGGTTCTGCACCAACCTCACAATTATTGCTATGCTTGAGCCCATTGCAGCTGCCACTATGACAGTCTATCCTGTTGGGGGTCTTCTTTTTCGCTGACCCTCCATAGTGTCCTTCTCACAAAGCGGGACTTGTGCTTCCTGGTAATATGTCTGACATATGAGAGACCAAGTCTCAGCATTCTGACTTATAAGGAACATTCTGGCTGCACTTCTTTCAAAACAGAAATGTTTGTTTTACTGGCCATCCATAGTATTTTAAATATTCTTCTCCAACCCTATAATTCAAAGTGTCAATTTCTCTATGGTCTTCCTTATTCATTGTGCAACTTTCACATGCATATGAAGCGATTGAAAATACCATGGCTTGGGTCAGGCATACCTTAGTCCTCAAAGTGAACACTTCAGAGAGGTCTTGTGCAGCAGATTTTCCTAAGACAATATACCCTTAGTGTTCTTGACTGCTGCTTCCATGAGTGTTGATAGTGGATCCAAGTAAAAATGAAGTCTTTCACGAGTGGAAATTTATCATGATGTTATTTTTTGGTCCTGTGGTGAGGATTTATGTTTTCATTTCACTGAGGTACAAACCATACTGAAGACTGTAAAATATTTTAAAATAAAACCAAAAACTGTGTCACTAACCATCCCTCCCACATCATTCTCTTCTCTCTTATTGAGAATTCATTACAATGGCTACCCAGAGCTCAGATACCATACTTATATTGATGTGGTTTATTAGGGAAGATAACAGGTTATAATTTAGGGTCAGAAATGCTTAAGTTCTTCCAGCCAAGAAAGCCTCTCTTCAGCTGTGCCCACAGACAAATTTCTCCAAAAGACTTTTTTGTTGCTCTTGTTAGGTGCCATCGAGTCAGTACCGACTCATAGAGACCTTTTTTACATATAAAAAAGGTCATAGAGACCTTTTTTAGGGCTGTAGATAAATGCTCAAAGGGCACAACATTCCAAAATAAGCTTCAGCCTGAAGGCACTGGGCTCTAGCTCCGTGGTGAGCAAACCTAGCTCCCCAATTTAGGGCCTGAAGGTACACCACACTTTAAGGAAGCCTCAGTATATGGTCACTCAGAGTTACTTGTTCCATGGACTAGGAAGCCCACCGCTCTGTTTCATTCTCTGGCTCTTGGTTTTGCTGCTGTTACTTGTCTGCCATTCCTCCAGTGTCATGTCTCTTCCCTGGGTTGAGGATCTTAAATGCACAGGAATCTCTGGGTCCAAAGGATGAGTTCCACCCCTGGCTCTTCTTTGTTGGTAGTGAGCTTCCCCCTTGTACTTCTGAGATGGCTCATTTTATACCCTTATTTTTACAGTTAAAAACTGTTAACTGTACCCAGTTTTTACAATTAACTTTGTTAACTCTCACTCACAACTGAACCATCCAATCGTCCTTCACCTTCTCTTAACAGGAACATTTTGTTTGGTGGGGAGTTGTGGTGCTGGGGTTTAATGCATTGGACTGCAAGGTCAGCAGTTCAAGCTCACCAGCTGCTCCTTGGAAACCCTATACAGGGTAGCTATGAGTCAGAACTGACTTGATGGCACTTAACAACAACATAGCTAAAAGAGATATTAAATAATTAACTACACCACTGATTTGATAAGGTTCTCTGAGTCCTTTGGAACTTTGTAAAATGCTATATATTTAGTGTCTTAGTGATCTAGTGCTATTATAACAGAAATAATACAAAGGGATGTCTTTAACAAATAGAAATTTATTTTCTCACAGTTTGGCAAACTAGAAGCCTGAATTCAAGGAACTGGCATAAGCTTCTTCTCTGTTGGCTCTGGGAGAAGATTCTTTGTCTCCTGTAGAAATATGCTGGTAGAGATGTCTGACCTTCTCTAACTCATAAGGGAAGAAGACAGTCAAAATGAACAGCCCAAGGCTTCTTCCAATGTGACTGAGGTCAGACATACCTCCATCTTGCAAGTTTTCTTTCTTTTTTTCTTTTTTTAACAATTCTAACTTTAACTATCCCCCTTTCCCCCAAGACACTTCTTTGCTTCATTCAATAATTCCTTGTAATGGCCACAAAGATCTCACAGACCATAATTAAGATTGTGGGGTTTATTGGGAGAGTTTTTGTTAAGTTCTGGTTCTGATATATGCCAACCCTCTATAGACAAAGCAGTGCTGTCTACTCTTTCACCAATCCTCACAATTCATTATTCCTAGGTTTGAACCTGCTTTTACAGCCACTATATTTATTCGTATCCTTGAAGGTCTTTCTCAATTTCAATGACCCTCTATTTATCCTAGTATGATGTCCTTTTCATGAAAGGGGTCTGGCCTGATAACCTTTCAAAAGGACATGACATCTAGTCTCCGCATCCTTGCTTCTTACGAGCATTTTGGTTGTACTTCTTCCAACACAGATTTCTTTATTTCTCTGTCAGTCCAGGATATATGTGATATTCCTCACCAACACAATGATTCTAATTATTTTCCTGTTTTCTCGTTCACTGTCAAGTTTTCACATACAAAGCAGATGACTGAGAATACCATGATTTAGGTCAAACTAATGTTAGTCTGCAAAATGACATCTTGGCTTCTTAACACTTCAGATAGATATTTTTTGCAAATATTTGCCTAATATAATACATTATTTGATTTCCTGACTGCTTCTTCCAAGAATTTATTGTGAATATAAGTAAAATGAAATCCTTGACAAATTCAATCATTTCTCTATATATTATGATGTTTCTTATTGGTGAAGTTATGAGGGTTTTTATTTTCTTATGCTGAGGTGTAATCCATATTGAAGGCTGTAGTCTTTGATCTTCATCAATAAGTGGTTCAAGTCCTCTGCTTTCCTCATGCAAGTTGTGTCATCTGCATATCATAGGATGTTAATGAGCATTCCTTTAACCATTTTTTTTTTTTTTTTTGCCAGTCCAAACCTTATTAACAGAAAACCAGCAGTCTGGATGATGGAGAGAATAATTTTGCAAGACCCTCCTGTCCATTATGAAGAAGAGCAGGCACTTTATATAGGGTAAGTTACATTTGGCTCTACCTTAACATCAAAATAACATTCTTTGGGGAAAGGAAATAATAAATTAAGAAACTTCCTCAAACATTTTACCTTTAGAGTTTCAGCTGCTTAATTCCTGAGATAACTATCTGGGTGGGTTTAAGCACATCCTAGTCTCTTTGTCCCATTCTCCTTCTAGACCCTAAGGCCATCTTAACTAATTTATCAACTTCCTCATTTGCAGGGCCCTCATTTGAGACTTAATGACTAAACGGACTCCATTTTGTTTAGGTCAGTAGATCCATGCTATCCTTCCCCACTCTTATTTTTAGATTTCATTTCTATGAAATTTGCTTCAAAAGAAAATAGTTACTTTGATCTTGGGCATTGTTCCTTAGATCAAAAAAGCTAAGCTTAGGTCATGAAAAAGAACAAGTTTTACCAAAGGCAATACAACAAGTTGAGTATTGAATACAGCAAATTTTGAAAATTCCTATGATGATACAAACTCGATCTTCACTACTAACATGGGTAGCTTACTTTAGATTAGGTAACTAAGACAACTAACTTTCATTATCTGCTCTAAAGAGCCCTTACACTTAGGGAAGGAAGTGTTTGTCTGAGAGGTGGTATTAAGGGTCAAGGAGCTCTGGTAGCGTAGTGGTTACAAATCAGGCTGTGAACCTCAGGGTCAGCAGTTTGAAACTACCAGCTGTTCCGTGAAAGAACGATGAGGCTTTCTGCTCCCGTAAAGATTTACAACCTCGGAAACCCTGTAAAGGGTCGCTATAAGTCGAAATCGACTCCACAGCACATAACAACAACAACAACAACCATTGTAAAGGCAAGTCTGTTGATTTTGACATTTAGGGTCAAGACCTTAGCAAGCATTACAAAAAGGGATAGGGTTGCATGCTCAGCTGGACTGAACAGATATAGATCAATATGGAAGTCAAATGGGGGAAGCACTAGCTATGAGGTTTATCAGTCAGGTTGTGTTTCTGAGGTAGGAAGATGGCGAGTCTTCCAAATGTGCAGGGCCTTTCCTCCCCCTACACCACCCCAGTAAAGCTAGTAGGGGTGTAGGAGAAGGCCTTGGTTCCCCAAAGTTCAACTTCCCTGCTGGAGCTGTGTTATAAAAGTACTAACACTAACAGGCAGGAGGTAAAGGATTATTCAACCTAAAGTCCCTTTTCAAGTAGAAATCAGATGTATTCATTACATGCTTGCCTGGGTACATCTAAATGTTTTCATCCCAGCAATAGGGCCTTAGATCTTAGTGTCCAACCTATAGTATGAGAAAAAAGTTTAATGCAACTTTAATTGCAGCTTGAGGTCAGAGGAAGAATGCATGACTCATTATTGTCCAGGATTTTTCTTAATTCGTGTGTAGTGACTCCAGGTCTTGAGACCCATAAGTTTGAAAGCAGAGAGTGTAGTCAGCTGGATCTCCCAGGATCCTCCTCTAAGTGGGAGTCCGGTCCATCTTTCCATGTTTTGAGCAGAACATGATCTCCAGGTTTGAAGGGATCAGGTTACCTGTAGTGGAGGAAGCAGATCTCGTAAGAACAATTTTAATAATAGAAAATGCGTGGTTGGAGGTGTTGTGCATAATGCTATACCTTCAAATCTTGGTTGAGGTCAGGTAGTGCATTTCGGGAAGCTGTCTGGAAAGGTTTACTATGTACAATTTTATAAGGGCTCAATTTAACCCCACTTCTGGGACCTATCTGAATTAGGAACAGGGCTAAAACAACAGTGTAGATAAATTTCCTGACAGTTTTGCCATTTGTTTCTTTAGAGTATGGCTCATTTTCTCCACATTCCTGGAGTGGGAACCTGCATGTTGAATGCTAACTCCATTTCATCTGTAGGTGTTTGCTTCTCTGTTGTAACTTTGGACACTTTTTGGAAGGCCAAACTTGTAGATAATCTCCTTCTAGAGGAATTTACTACTTCTGAAGTTCTCTTAGCTCAAATGGGGAAAATCTCTACCCAATCAGAAAAGGTATCTTGTATCACCTAATCCATCCTGTCATGAGCCATAGGCTTCCCTTCTGTTGCAGCAGGGAGACAACCTAATGGGCACAGTGATGGGTTTGGTCAGAGTGAATTTCTTGGCCTCTTTCCTGAGATGATATTGGTTTCTGTGATATGGTCAGCTTCCAGGCTTTAATCAGAACTTGATGGGGACTGTTTCTTGGCTCTCCCTGGAGTTCTGATAGCCCACAAGGAGTTTACATGATTGTCAATCTCCTCAGGCCAATGTGACTGGTTTCCGGAGTTTGAATTGGTAATTGCCAGGCATGTTCATGAGGAACCTCCAACTGCAGAATTTTTGTTTCAGGAAGAAGGTTTATTTGAATATGCAACTTTGGAAGACAGTCCTAGCCCAGTAAGAGCACTAGGCAGTCATTTTATTTTCCTCAATGAAGCAGTCTAAGGGTTTCAGGAAGAAATGATCCTCAGGCCTCTCTGGGACCTCAGTCACCGTAACTGAGTGGAAAGGTGGGAAATTCAGAGACATACTGATCACTGAGTAAGTGGCCTCAGTGTCCACCAAAAATCCAGTCTGTCTCCCATCGTTATTTTCAGCCAAGTTTCCTCTAGTGGTCTTTCGGATGACAGTAATGGCCTGTTATTCAAAGGTGATGCTGACCAGATGGGCTGGATTCATGCCAATTGCCTGTCAAATTTCTACAGTTTCTTTCTAATATCCAGGGTAAGCCTGGTAGATTTTTTTCAAGGAGTTCAGAAGGTTATCAGTTGGCTTCTGCTGAACTGCATATACCATGTTCATGTTCTTTTATTTAGGAACTCCCTTCTTCGGACCTCTGAGAATGCACCTTGTATAGTGTTGCAGCTGCAGCAGGTCCTGTCATTTAGATTCCAATTTGGCTCAGTTAGAGGAATTGCCTTGACTGGAGCCAGGGTCTCTTTAGGCTTTTTCTCCATGAATGTGTGCTGCTTCGTCCCATGCCTTATCTTAGACTAGCCTTATTTTGTTGCTGGTCAGGAGCAGGGTCAACAGAGCCTGAATATTGGAGAAGACCCTTCATGGTCACCAGAAATGTTGCCAAACCAAAATTAGGGTTTGCCACCGTCACTGTAGTCAATCACAAAGACAGGGAGAGATCCAATGCAAGCTTTATTAACAGAAAGCCAGCAGTCTGGAGGACAGATAGAACATTTTCTCAAGACCGTCCTCCTTCCTTGAATCTTGATGCTATGTTCTGCATGTCGTACTGCTTCTCTGATTATTTGCTCAGCATACAGATTGCATAAATATGATGAAAAACTGCAGTCCTGAGGCATACCTTTCTTGACTTTAAACCATTCAGGATGTCATTTTTTTGTTTGAATGACTACCTCTTGGTTTATGTACAGGTTCCAGATATGTAAAATTTAGTGTTCTGGCATTCCCATTTTTGTAATGTTATCTACAATTTGTTATTACATGCACAGTTGAATGACATTGCATAATCAATGAAAGACAGGTGAATATATTTCTAATATTCTCTGCTTTCAGCAAAAGATCCAGCTGATATCAACAATAATTATCCATCTTCCATGACATCTTCTGACTGTGGCTTCAATATCTGTGAGTTCCCTTTTGATGTACTGCTGCAACCATTCTTACATTTTCTTCAGCACAATTTTACTTACATTTTGTTGAATTTTCTTTCTTTGGAATGGGCAAGAATATGAATTTCTACTAGACAGTTCACTAGAATTTTTAAAGTTTCTGACATAGATGAGTGAACATCTGTAGCACTCACTTTGTACTTCATCAATTCCTGGATCCCTATGTTTCACCAATGCCTTCATTGCAGCTTGAACTTCTTTCTTCAATACCATTAGCTTTTGATCATATGCTACCTCTTGAAATGCTTGAATGTTAACTAATCTTTTTATTTTATTTTATTTTATTGTACAATGGTTATGAGTATTCTTTCCATTATCTTTTGATACTTCCTTCATCCATGGAATATTTTGTACATCGAATACTTCAATATTGCCTCTTGAGGCTTCTTTTTTTTTATCTTCAGTTTTTTTTTTCAGGATGAGAAATACTGAATATGTTCTTCCTTTATGGTTTTCTAATTTCAAGTATTTGCACATTTCCTTGCAGCACTTTATTTTCTCTTCTAAATTCATTGTTTGAGATCTTCTGTTCAATTATTTTGCTTTCTTTCGCTTTAGCTATTCAATGTCCAGGTGTGGCACTATAGAATAAGCATGTAAGGTATTTGGTTCTAACCCACCAGCAGCTCTTTGGGAACCCTCTACAGAGTAGTAACTGACTCAGCAACAACGCTTAAAAACAACAATTCAGTGTTCAGGAGCAAGCATCAGATTCTCTTCTAACATCCGTTTTGATCTTTTCTTTCTTCCCCATCTGTTTAATGACTTTTTGGTTTCTTAGTGTATGATGGTCTTGATGACATCACACAATACATCTGGTCTTCAGTCATTTAGTGTTCAGAGCATCAGATTTATTTTTGAGATGGTTTCAAAATTCTGTAGGAATATACTCAAGGTGGTATTTTGGCTTTCATGGGTTATGTTTCATATTTTTGCACTTCAACTTGAACTTGCATATGAGCAATTTACGGACTATCCCATAATAGGTCTCTGGCCTTGTTTTGACTGATGATGTTGAGCTTCTCCATCATATCTTTACATAGATTGATTCTATTTGATCTTTGTGTATTCCATCTAGCAAGATGCATGAACATATTCACCATTTATGTTTCTGAAGAAAAGTATTGAATGAATAAGTGGTTGGTTTTATAAAATTCTCATATGGCATCCAGACTTATTTCTTCACCAAGGTCATATTTTCCAAAAGCTGATCCTTTTTTTAATTTTCAACTGTCTCACTCCAATCACGAGTAGTTACCGATGCATCTTGATCGCATGTTTGATGAATTTTAGTCTTCAGAATTAATAAAAAATACTCAACTCATCTTTGGCATTAGTGTAAATTTTAATAAAAGTCATATTAACTGATCTTCCTTGTAGGCAAATGGATATTATCCTATCACTGACAGAAGTGTACAACAGGGTAGATCTTGAAATTTCTATTTAACAATGAATGTTAAGCCATTCCTGTACAAATTGTCATTCCTAGCACAGTAAACCATATGACTATTTGATTTAAAATGGCTTGCACCAGTTCATTTCAGTTCACTAAAGCCTAGTATATCAATCTTTATGCATTCCATTTCAATTTGACAACTTCTAATTTTCCTAAATTCATCCTTAGTATATTTCACATTCCAATTGTTAATGGCTATTTCCAGATGTTTGTTTTTTTCACATTTTGAGTTGTGAAAAAATCAATAAATGAAGATTCTGAAAGCTTTGCTCCATCCATATCATTAAAGTCAACACTATTTTGAGGAGGTAGCCCTTCTCCTGTCATATTTTGATTGCCTTTCAATCTGAAGGATTTATCTTCTAGCACTATATAAGATAATGATCTGCTGCTATTCATCAGGTTTCCATTGGCTAAATTTTCAAAAGTGGACTGCCTCTTCCTCCTTTCTAATGTCTCTTAGTCTGAACATTCCACTGAAATCTGTCTACCATGGGTGACCATGTTCATATTTGCAGTATTACTGGCATAACGTCTAGCACCACAACAATATATACATTACCACAATATCACAAATGTCAGATGAGTGGTGAATTAGATAAATAACAGGTTACAATTTGGTAGCAGAAATGACTCAGTATTAAGTTCTTCAGTTAGAACAGCCTCTTCTGACTGTGCCCACAGACAGGCTTCTCTTGTCCTCAGTGTCTCAGCTTAGGCCCCTCAGCCAGCTCTCAGTGTTAGAGTTTTCTTAGATCTGCCAAGTAATGTCTACAGTTACCCCACTCCTACAGCAAGCTTCCTGCCTGAAAGCATTAAGCTTTCTCACTCTTTGAGCCAAGAAATTTGCTGCTCTGTCTTGTGCTATTCTCTTTGTTCTCCTGCTTCTGATACATCCATTTCTCTATTGCTGCTTCTGTCACAGTTCTCTGTCTCCTGGACCAAAGAGATTCTAGGCACAGGGACCCTGGGTTGAAAGGACACATTCCATTCCTGGCTCTTCTCTCTTGATGATTTGAGGTCCTCCTTCTCACCTCTCAGATTGGCGCATTTTAAACCAAGCAGAATGACAACATAATAATAATAATAAGGCTCAATAATAAGGGTTCCATACACCTTATTTTCCTGGTCCATCCCCACAATAGTGCTATGTACTATTGTGGTTCCCAAGCACCTCATATTTGCATACTTTCATTCAATTATTTGGTAAGAGATGCAGACTATATTTAGAAGGGCCATACAAAGCATTGCACCAAACTGCACTCCTTTCAACTTCTATGGGCCTGGTCTTCCTTGGAGATCTCCACGTGCCTTGACATCAATATTTCCCTGGGACTAGGAGGTTCTCAGCAAAGGGACTCTGGTTCCAAAGGACATCCTCTTCTTGGTTATAGTCTGGTTGTTCCTCTCTGCTTGCTTCTCTCTTCTATTATCTATTATAACTTGACTTGAGTAAGGTGGTGACTTGAGGAAGGGAATGGCTAGAGTACTTGAGTAAGGATGGTGACTTAAGGAAGGGTGAAACTTGAGTCACATCCTCTTGTAAGACTGTGACTCAAGTTATAACTCAACATCATCCTGCCTCATTAACATTTACAAGTTAGGATTTATAATACATATTACAAATTGAAGGATAGTTTCATCAAACCGCAAAATGGAGGATAACCACACAATACTGGGAATCATGGCCTAGTCAAGTTGATGCATAATTCAAAGGGCATTACTCATTCCATGACAGATGGATATATATATATATATATATTTTATTCCAAACTTTTCTTTTTCTTCCTCGGCAGATTGATTTCTCTATACCTGTGCAGACTTATTTAGATCATTTTCCTTATCAGAACTTCTATAGGTATTCCATCATACGCCCTGCCTTAAGCCCTTCTTACAGTTGTTACACTTTTATATTGTATTTGACTCTATACTTTCAATCAACAAACCAAACTGTAAAGCCAGTAAGGGCAAATAAAGTGACATGCCACTAAGCCTTGGCATCCAACATAATGTGTAACAAACAGTTGTTGTTGTTGTGTGCTGTAGAGTCGGTTCCAACTCATAGTGACCATCTACAGGGTTTCCGCGGCTGTAAATCTTTAAGGGAGCAAAAAGCCTCATCTTTCTTCCATGGAACAGGTGGTAGTTTCGAACTGCTGACCTTAAGGTTCACAGCCCGATTCGTAACCACTACACTACCAGAGCTCCTTGTAAAAAAAATACCCCTTATTAAATCTTTGAATAGATTTGAATGACTTAATAAATACTTTTTGCTAATTTTACTTAGCTATAAATGTATGCATGTTTCTTTTAAAACTTATCTTTTTCTTTTATCTTTGACCTTCATTAATGATAGCTTCTAGGGTAATCTAGTGCTACTGAATAACTTTAAATTTAATTTTGTCATATCAACCTTTGCCTAGAGTGAAATAAATTAAAAAAAAAAAAAAGATCATCAGGGTTCTTAATAGATTTGAACAGTTCTCTAGATAGTTCACAGTTTGACAGGTATTTGTCATAATTACCGGTAGACTTTTCTGGGCTCATAAATACTTTAAAAACACATCAAATAATCGAATTGTCCAATGATGTGAGGAGATACAAGTGACAGTGACAAAGTACTCATATTAATTTTGAGGTGTTTATAAAGTTGCAAAGACTGTTGATGAATGTGTGCTTTTAAATAATTCTTCTAAAACATATACACTCAGACTTCTTCAAATTAAACTAAAAATGGAAAGATAATGATGGTGGGCAGATTAGATAGATAGATAGATAGATAGATAGATAGATAGATAGATAGATAGTTAGTTGTCATTGTTAAGTGTTATTGAGTCAATTCCAACCCATAGTGACCCTGTATGATTTCTGAGGAGCAGCTGGTGAGCTTGAACTGCAGACCTTGAGGTTCAAAGAGGCTTTGCAGTCCAGCACATTAACCTAAAGTGCCACACCAGAACTCCACATAGATAGGTAGATAGATATAAAATGATGACAGATAGTTGGATGGATATATTGATAAATAAAAGAAAGATACATGGATATGATGATTGGAGCTGGGATCTATATTCTTCTCTTGGAAGAATTCATGGATATTAGGATTCATGAAGTTCTAGTGTGGCACCATAAGATAAACACTAGACCTCAAGGTTGATTTGAACTGCAAGGTCAGTAGTTCAAAATCACCAGCCACTCCTTGGAAACCCTATTCAGGGTTGCTATGAGTCAGAACTGACTTAACGGCACTTAACAATAACAACATTCCTGAATTTCTCTTCCTGACTCTTCACCTTTTCCAAAGCATATTACATACTTACATGTACATACATACACATATAATCCAATCCTCTATATAACATGCTGTCGTGTAAAAATATAAATATAAATATATTTGTATTTCTTATTGTTTGCATAACTTTAAAAAATATTTTAAATAGTACTGGATAAATTGACTTCCACAACAATTTCAAAACTTCAGCCTGTTTTCTTTTGTTTAAACTCCATTTTCGTGATGCCAGAGTCCTCACACATTAAAACTCTTTAAGGAAGAAACAGTTGCTTGATCTCCAGACCTTGCCAAACCTTCCACAAACAAACTGGAATGCTGATCTCCGTTAAGAACAGCATTGCATAGATTCTATTCACTAAACTTGCAGGAAACAGGTATGTTCCACATGTACATTTATATGTTTGCTACAATTGTGTCTTAGATCTTGTGAGAGGACAGTCTCAATTTTTAGTTTAAGGAATTGAAATTGTATCTTATAAGTTCAGATACTATCATAATAATTCAATATCTCTTCCTTATCCTCCCTAAGAAGTCCCTGTAAAAATAGTTTCAGATAGCATGAGGAATTTAAGAAGAGTTGTTTTTGTTACTGTCAAGTGCCATCAAGTTGGTTCAAACCCATAACGACGTCGTATAGTGTTTCTGAGGAGCGACTGGTGAGCTTGGACCGCCGACCTTCTGGTTCAAATGACTTTGGAGTCCGGCGTATTAACCCACAGCGCCACACCAGGACTCCTTAAAGAATAATACATATATCAATTTGTAAGTGATTTTATGCACCACCAACCTGCTCAGTGTCCATAATTGGTTCAAACATGATCAAATCTAGGGATTTATGATTTTGTTTCCTGGCTCCTTCCTTCAATCCTTTATAGATATTACTTTTGCCCATTTAAGTTATTCCCTTGTATTCCTTCCTTATTATGATTAACTCTGGAGCATAGTGACTCCATAGGATAAGCACTGGACTGGGAACCACAGAGTCAGCAGTTTGAGTCCACCAGCTGCTCTGTGGAGGGAAGATGAGCCTTTCAAAGATTAAAGACTTGGAAATCCTATAAAGGGTCTCTAAGGACCTCTGGTAGCGTAGTGGTTACAATCGGGCTGCTAACCTCAGGGTTGTTAGTTCGAAACTACCAGCTGTTACACGGGAGAAAGATGAAGCTTTCTGCTCAGGTAAAGATTTACAGCCTCGGAAACCCTGTACAGGATCACTATGAGTCGGAACTGACTCTATGGTTACTTAGCAACAACAACGAGTCAGAATTGACTCAAGAGCACTTAACAACAAGCAACAATGATTAGCTCCAGATTAATAAAAACAATAATTACACTTCCCTGTATCAGTGAACTTACTGCTTCCCCGTCACTCAAGGAATCCACGAAGGCACTCCCACCATACTATGTATCCACCCCTGGTGTGGCGCTGTGGGTAAATGCACTAGACTGCAAAGCCATTTGAACTGCAAGGTTAGTGGTTCAAATTCTCCTCGGAAACCCCTATACAAGATCGCTGAGTCGGAATGGACTCAACAGCACATAACAACAGCCTTCACTAGGAACCACACACAGCAAGAGAAACATGGTGACATGCTGTCTTCACGTTTCCATTTTAAAGTAGGATGGATAAAGAGCATCAAAGAAAAACAGAGAAGTTCTGAAATCTAGGTTCATGTTACCAACAATGAGAATTAAAATTTTAACCATTAAAAACAGTTTATAACAGAGTGGGTTTGTTAAGCAACAGAAACCATTAATTTGCTGATCTGAGAAAACAGTACTAATCACCAGATGTATTCAAACTGATTAAAATATGAATATAATATCCAACTTTACATTCATTTTTCATGATATGGTTTAAAATCTATTTTATGTGGCACTGTAGGATAAGCACTGGACTGTGAACCATAATGTCAGCAATTTAAACCTACTAGCTGCTCCTCAGAAGCCCTATATGTGGTCAATATGAGACAGAATTGATTCAACAGCACTTAACAATAACAATTATTATATATTATCTATTAGCAAAGGATGCAATCGAAGTTTTATTTATAACTGCTTTAATACCGTTTTGTTAATAAGGATCAAAACTTAATTAGTGGGCCAAAACTCACGTACTGAGCTTTTTTAAATACTAAGTTATTCAGAAATTTGAGTTTTCTTAGAATTCAAAGTGCCAGAATACATAAAAATACACCAAATAGAAGTCAGTTTGGGGCAATGAACTAGAAGTGAGAACAAAAAGTTCTGAAATCTGTATGGAGAAATGAAAGCAACTCTCTCTATGGAGCTCGTGTTTTATTTAATTGGCAATATTTATTTCATTGGGAAGAGATATGATGCTATAAGTTATTTTCTATCAATTAAAAAGAAATGTGCTATTTTGACAGTATAATGTGACATGTAAATGTTAAAAATCACCTTTATCCTGACTATTTTTAGGCCACAGTTTCTGATATTATAAGAATATTTATTCAGAAAGCATACCAACTTTACTACTAGTTCACATTTTATGTTTATCTTATATGCTCAAAATTAATTCTTAGTTATCATTAAATCACACTCAAAACAAAATAATAGAAAGTCATAGTCATCAACCAAATCTATTGGGGATTAAGAAAATTAAGTATCTCTACTCAAAATAATATATCTTTGTAGCAATTATCAACAGAGGACACTATTTTCATAAAGCTTTTATAATGATTCCCTTTTTATTCCAAATGAAGTTGAGTGAAAGGCAAGAAGCGTTAGTGATACTGCTGTTTCCAAGAGTGTTGATTGTAGACCCAAGAAAAATTACCTACTTTAATTTTTTCTCGATTTATCATGATGCTATTTATTGCCCAGCTGTGAGGATTTTTGCTATCTTTACATTAAGGTGAAATCCATACTGAAGGCTGTTTCTTCAAACTTCATCAGTCAGTATTTAAGTCCTCTTTGCTTTCAGTAAGCAAGGTTGTAACATCTGCATATTGCAGGTTGTTAATGAATCTTCCTCTAATCCTGATGCCACATTCTTCTTCATATAAACCAGCTTCTTGGATAAATTGCTCAGCATACAGATAGACTAAGTATGCAGAATGGATACAATCCTGGTGCACACCTTTCCTGAATTTAAATCAATCAGTATCACCTTATTCTGTTCTAACAACTGTCCATTGATCTATGCACAGTTTTGTCAGCAGTACAGTGAAGTGTTCTGGACTATCCATTCTTTGCAAAGATCCATCCACACAGTTGAAAGCCTTTGTATAGTGAACAAAGAGCAAGTAAACATATTTCTGACGTTCTCTGTTTTCACCCAAGTTTGATCTGATGTCAGCAATGGTATCACTAGTTCTTCTAAATCTGACTTGAATTTCCTCAGCCAATGTACTTTTGCAACTGTTTTTGAATTACCTTCAGCAAAATTTTACTTGTTTATGATACTAATGATATTGTTAGACAATGAGTGCATTGTGTTGTGCTACCTTTCTTTGAAAAGGGCACAAAACTGATCTCTTCCAATCAATTGGTCAGGTAGCTTGAGTCAAAATTTATTGGCATAGATGACTGAACAACTCCAAAGCTGCATCAGTTTGTGAACGACTTCAATTTTTATTCATCAATCCCTAGAGCCTTGTTTTTCACCAATGTCTTCAGTGAACCTCGGACTTCTACTTTCAGTACCACTGATTCATGATCATATGGTACTTTTTTAAATAGTTGAACATCAACCGTTTCTTTTTGGTACAGTAACTTCTATCTTCCTTTGATACTTTCATAATCATTCAATATTTTACCTATAATATCCTTCAATATTGCAATTCATGGTTTGTGTATTTTCTTCAGTTTTATAAGCTGAGTGTATTCTTCCCTCTTAAGTTTTCTAACTCCAGATCTTTGCTCATTTTATTATAATACTTGACATTGCTATCTCAAGGTATTCTTTGAGATTCTTCATTCAGCTCTTTTACTTCCTTATTACCTCCATTTGTGTTAGCTTCTTTAAGCTCAATAACAGGTTTCTGTCTCTTCTGACATCAAATTTGGACTGTTCTTTCTTTCTTTTTAATAATCTTCTGCTCTCTTCTTGTATGATGCTTTGTATGTCATCCCATACATAGTCTGGTTTTTGTTCATTAGCATTTAATACATCATATCTGTTTCTGAGGTAGTCTCAAAGTTTAGAAAAGAATATAGTCAAGGTTATATTTTGACTTTCATGGACTTGTTTTAATTTTTTTTTTTCATCTTTAGCCTGAACTGACACATGAAAAATTGGTATTTTAAACAGATATTTGTAATAAGTCATTGGTCTTGCAAAATCCTATCATGGGATCTCCAGCATCATTTCTATTACCAAGAGCATATTTTCCAAGTACTAATCCTTTCTGTTTGTTCTCATCGTTTACATTCCAATCACCAGTAACTATGAATGCATCTTGATTGCATATTTGATCAATTTTAGACTGAAGGAGGTAGTAGAATTCTTCAATTTCATCAACACCCATTTTGTGGTTGGTGTGTAAATTTTAATATTAGTGGTATTCACTGGTCTTCCTTGTAGATGCATGGATATTATCCTATCACAGACAACATTCTACTTTAAGACAGACCTTGAAATGTGCTTTTTGATGATGAATGCAACACCATTTTTCTTCAATTTTCCAATTTCAACATAATAAACCACATGGTGATCTGATTCAAAATGGCTAATACAAATCAATTTCGGCTCGCTGAAGTCTATGATGGCAATCTTTGTGCATTCCATTTCAATTTTGACAACTTCCAAGATTCTTGGATTCAAATGTCATACATTCCATGTTACAATAATTACAGGATTTTTGCAACCTCATTTTGAGTTGCGTCCCATCAGCAAGTGAAGTTTCCTAAGTTTTATTCCATTCATGTCATTATGGTCAACTATACCTTGAAGACACAACAGTTCCCTATTTGTATATTGACTGGCTTCCAACCTGAGGGGCTCATCTTCTGGCACTATAAATGACAATGCTTTGTTGCTATTCACAAGGTTTTCAATGGCTAAACATTCAGCAGTTGTCCAACTCTCCTTCCTAGTTTGCCTTAGTCTGAAAGCTCTGCTGAAACCTGTTCATCATGGGTGACTTTGCTTATATTTAATGTTGTTGTTGTTATGTACCGTAGAGTCGGTTCCAACTCATAGCGACCCTGTACAGGGTTTCCAAGGCTGTAAATCCTTACAGGAGCAGAATGTCTCATCTTTCTCCCACGGAACAGCTGGTAGTTTCGAACTGCCGGCCTTGAGGTTTGCAGCCCCATTCGTAACTGCTACGCTACCAGAGCTCCTTTCCAGCATCATAGTTAACACACAAGTCACTCACAGTATGGCAAACTGGCAGATGAGTGGTGCAGAAGCTGTCATATCTACTTCTGGTGGTGGTGGTGTGCTGTGGAGTTGGTGCTGACTCATAGAGACCTTGTAGGGTTTCGGATGCTCTAAATCTTTACAGGAGCAGATAGCCTCATCTTTCTCCTATGGAACTGCAAATATTTTTGAACTGCTAACTTTAAAATTAGCAGCCCAACTCATAACCACTACACTACCAGAGTTCCTTCTAGTTCAAATTTAACCTTTCAAGCAATTATAAGGATAATAACATTGAAAAGACCCCAATTAGAAGCTTATATTGTGATTTTTAATAGAAACATGACACTGGAAACTTTTCTTATCCAAATTTGAATTAGTTTGTAAAAAGATGCAAAGTCTTACTTTTAGAATATGAGAAATAAAATATGCTAATATAAATCACTAAAATAACTAAATAAATTACTAAAGGTAATACAGAAATAGCGACAACTGCTCATTGACAGAGAACTTCCAGAAGTTCAAGCTGGATTCAGAAGAGGGCATGGAACAAGCGATATCATTGCTGATGTCAGATGAATCTTGGCGGAAAACAGAGAATACTATAAAGATGTTTACCTGTGCTTTAATGACTATGGACAGGCTGTCAATTGTGTGGATCATGACAAGCTATGGACAACATTGTGAAACATGAGTATTCCCAGAACACTTAATTGTGCTCATGAGAAACCTGTACATAGACAAAGAGGCAGTTGTTTAAGCAGAACATGGGAACACTGAATAGTTTCAAATTAGAAAAGGTGTGCAACAGTCTTGTATTCTATCATCATGCTTATTCAACATGTATGATGAGCAAATAATCTAAGAAGCTGAATTAAATGAAAAAGAACCTGGCATCAGGATTGGAAGAAGACTCCTTAACAACCTGTGATATGTAGATGATACAACCTAGCTTGTTGAAAGTGAAGAGGACTTAAAATACTCATGAAGATCAAAGACCACGATCTTAGGTATGGATTGCATCTCAATGGAATTTTCAAGAAACTAGGTGCTTTGAAATACTTGCAACTATACAGAACACAATGATACAAATAAGACAACATCTTACATTAGATGCAATAAACTGAGTTTAGGAATACCTTTGATATTTTTCTTCTTTATTGTACAGTGGGAGTGGCGGAAGTTACATTTTCATCTGTTGCAAACAGAAGGTTTATCAAGGTTAAAAGAATCAAGAATCTAGGTGATACTGACCAGTGATTTATCCTAATAACAATTACATGCTTTCCAATATTGTTCTTCACTTGATATATTTCCCTGACACCTTTAAAATTATACTGTAAATTAAAAAGTGAACACTAAAAATAGCAAATACTGTAAACCTAAATAAAAATAAAACATCACTTGCATTTTAAGGTTTAAATTGGCACATTTTAAAATATATTTGTTGTGATTTTGTTTTGTTTTCTTTTTCCTTCCAGCTAGAGACTAATGAAAACAAATTGCAGATTATTTTGCTGGTGATAATAACAGACTGAATGCTACTAAATATTTATACTAAAACAAAAAATAGTTAGTTGCACCTTAAATTACTTAGGAGAATTAAAAAAAATCAGAATGTAACAGGATTGCCATCCACACTGTTACACTGTAGAACAAACTATGGGCATAACTATGGACTAATTAAATTGTATCTGCTTTGTTTATTCAAATATAACATTTATAGCCTTCTATAAGAATGAGGATTAAAACTGTTTCCCCTCATTTTGAGTTGTGCCCCCTTCATCAGCAAATGAAGGTCCAGAAAATCTTAATCCATTCACATCTTCATGGTCAACTCTACTTTGAGGAGGCAATTCTCCCCCAGATGTAGTTTGAGTGCCTTCCAAGCTAAGTGGCTTATTTACTAGCACTATATCTCATAATATTCTAGTGCTATTCATAATTTTTCAATATTCAATATTCTGATGCTATGTTACAGTGTTCAACTGCTAATCATAAGGTTTACAGTGACTAAATATTCTGAAGTAGTCTATCTCTTCTTCTTCCTAGTTTGTCTTAGTCTGAAAGCTCATCTGGACCCTGCCTACCATGAGTTATCCAGTTGGTATTTAAAATACCAGTGGCATAGCATCCAGAATCATAACAGCATGCAAGTCTCCACAGTAGAGCAAACTGACAGAGGCATGGTGGGTAAAATGAATTTCAAGGGTGACAAGTTTGACAGACAAATGAAAAGGGAACACTAAATGATTTAAAATTAGGAAAGGTGTACGCCAGAGTTGTATTCATTCACCATACTTATTCAATCTGCATGCTGAACATATATTCTGAGAAACTGGATTATATGAAGAAGAATATGGCATCAGGATTAAAGGAAAACTCATAAATAATCTGAGGTATGCTGATGATACAAGTTTACTTGGTAAAAGCAACGAGGACTTAAAACTCTTAATGATGAAGATCAATGACCACAGACTTAGGTTTGGGTTGCACCTCAATGTAAAGAAATAAAATATCTTCACCAGTGGACCAATAAATAACATCATGGTAAATGGAGAAAAGATTGGCTTTATCAAAAGACTTCATTTTGCTCACATCACCTATTAACACTCAATGAAGCAGCTGTCAAGAAATCAACCAACACATTAGGCAAATCAACTGCACAAGATTTCTTTAAAATGTCCAAAAGTAAAGATTTCAGTTTGAGGACTAATGTGTGCCTGATTTAAGCCATGGTATTTCCAAAAAAGAAGAATGTGCTAGAATTGATCATTTGAGTTATGGTGTTGGAGGAGAATATTAAAAGTACCATGGAGTGCCAAAAGAACAGACAAATCTGTGTAGGACATCATCATGTTTGGTAAAATATAGGGTTAGCGAAAAAGAATAGGACCCCCCAAAAAGATGGATTGGCACAGTGGCAGCAGTAATGGTCTCAAACATAGCAATGATCATGAGGTTGATACAACACTGGACAGTGTTTTGTTTTGTTGTGCAGAAGGTTTCTAAGAGTTGGTACTCCCTCAAAAGCATCTAACAATAGCAACAACGTAAGATTAAGGTACTGTGAAAATACATAGACAGTCAAGATCTTAGTTCTAGGAATAAATATAGTTTAAAACTATATTTCATTCAAAAAGCCAATGACATCTGCTATATAAGACATGACTACTGGGAAAGTCCACCATTGCAAATAACCAAGCATATATATTATCAGAATTAAAATCTATGGAATCCTACAATGATAGATTTATTTTTTAAATGGATTCAATTCTTTCTTGTCTTGCAGTGGGACCTTCGGTTACTTCCTTAGAGTTAAGTATGTGGTCCACTCTTGAATCCAGATGGTCTGGCGTTTTGCTTTGCCAATAGAGGATCATGGATATGACAGTGTGTCAGATTCAATCCTTGGTCTATCATCCCACCTATCCCTGGGATTTCCTTGAATGTGTTCGTGGTAGATCAAGAATCTTTGTTTCTCTTAATGTGTGTGAGTTTCCTGATGCCTAAGAAGTGGCGCTAGAATACAAGGTCAGTTTGAACCACAAGGTCAGTGATTTAAACTCACCAGCCACTTCTTGGAAACCCTATATAGAGGTGCTATGAGTCAAAACCAACTTGACAGCACTTAACAACAACAAGTGGAAAAGAAGTTTGAACAGCTTGAGTGAAGAAAGGCTTTTATTTTTATTCCTTTATTTTTTAATCTTTTGAGAAGAGATTTTATTTTTCTTCCTCCAATATAAAGAAATTATCAGCAAGTTGAGTAGATGTTAGTTAAATAATTAAATTAAAATAAAATATATTACTATCAACATTTATTCCAATAGACATATACTCACTTCTATACAAGGTGATTCCTATAATCATTGTAACATATCATTCTTAAGAAATTTAAAATATGGGGAATAGATGACACTAATAGCTATGTAACTTGGCATCTACATCTTGTAAGAGAGCTACAAGCCAGCCAATTGGAAGATATCTATATTTATGCTCATTCCAATGAAAGGTGGTCCAATGGAATGTGGAAATCATTGAACAATATCATTAATATCAACACAAGTTAATTTTTACTGAACATAATTCAAAAACGGTTGCAGCGGTACATCAACAGGGAGCTGCCAGAAATTCAAGCCAGATTCAGAAATGGTTGTGGAGGGAGGGATATCTTTGCTGGCATCAGATGGATTTTGACTGAAACCCAGAAATAACAGAAACATGTTTATTTGTGTTTTATTGACTGTACAAAGGCATCGATTGTATGGATCACAGAAAATTAAGAATATCATTAAGAATAAAAGGAATTCCAAGATGAATAATTCTGCTCATTTGGAACCTGTATATAGACCAGACCAATAGTCAACTGTTTGAATGGAATAAGCAATACTGAATGATTTAAAATCAGGAAAGTTGTGTGTCAGTGTTGTATCCTTTCAACCATAATTATTCAATCTTTATGCTGAGCAAATAATCCAAGAAACTGGGGTAAATGAACAAGAATGTATTAGGTATTAGGATTGGATAAAGAGTCATCAACAACCTGTGATATGAAGATGACACACCCTTGTTTCATGCAAGCAAAGAAGACTTGATGTATTTACTGGTGAAAATCAAAGAATAGAGCCTTTATTATGGATTGCACCTCAATGTGAAGAAAAGGAAAATCCTCACAACTAGATCAATAAGTAACATCATAAAAAACAGAAAAAAAAAAAGATTGAAGGTGTCAAAGACTTCTTTTTATTCAGATCCCAAATCAGCACTTATAGAAATAGCAATTAAGAAATCAAAAGATGTATTGCATTAAGCAAATCTGCTACAAAGAACTCTTTGAACACACACACAAAAAATGAGTTTTGGAAGAAGTACAGCTAGAATGCTCCTTGGAGGCAAGGATAGGGAAACTTTCACATACTTTAGACATGCCGTCCAGAGGTACCAGTCTCTGGAAAAGTATATCAGGCTTTGGAAAGTGGAGGGTCAGTGAAAAAGAGGAAGGTCCCCCCAAATGGGTTGACACAGTGGTTACAATAATGGGCTAAAACACAGTAAGTGTGAGGATGATGCAGCACTGGGCAGTGTTTTCTTTTGTTGTGCAGTGTTACGAACCAACTCAATGACACCGTATAACAAGTTGACAAATATCAGACTCTCTAAAACCATTAAAGGCTTCATATTTTTTTGTTTCAAATATTCAGATAACTTTGGAGAAATGTATATTTTTAAATTATTTTAACTATTTAAATAATAGAAGCAGACTAGAATGAGTAAATGTAGATTTATCATGAATTATCCACAATATGCTAATATATGAACCAGGTTAAAAATAGACATAAAAATAGACAAGACAGCAAAGTTGTTGTGATAATATAATGGGATGGTGTGAATAAAAGGGAGCTGCTAAATATTAAAGAGTATACAGTATATTCTTGTATCTTCAGAACATAAATTATAAAATGCCCAACGTCGCTCAAATTGGTGGTACATAAATCCACATCTAAATCCTTATTAAAACAGTTGTTCTGTCCAAAAAGTCATTTTCTATTAGAAAATTCCCCAGGAACTATATATTATAGAGGTTCATTTTTAAAAATGTTTTTATAGTCTATCCAAAGATAAATAGTTCCATCTATTGTTCTCATGTGGGAAAATAGCAGCAAAATTTAAATTTTCTTATTCCCTGGGTAAACTGACAGATGGAAGTCATTCATTGCTCTCTCTCTATCTTTTTTTTTTTTTTTAACATTTTGTTGTGAGTAGGTACACAGAACAGATTATAAGCTTTATGTTCAATAAATCACAGACTTTGTTTCATCTCAGTTATTGAAATCCCTTAATGTAACATCACATTCCACTTCCTCCCTGTGATTCTTGTTGCCATTCAACTTTCTTTCCCAACACTTCTTAATTTTGTACTAAAGTAAGTACTGTCCTTTTTTTTAAAGTTTTTTATTGTGAATTGAGTGATAGTTTACATGGCAGAACATCAGTTTTGCATTCAACCAATCGTATTTTGCTTCATTGCAACAATTGCAATCCACCTCCAAGCAACATTGGTTAACAGTTTTTGTCTCTATTCCTTTTTTTTGATGTACACACAGCACACAGAAATATATATTAGTTTAAACAACCAAAGGCCAAAGGACTCATTTTGCAAGCCAGCCTCCTGCCTTCCAACACACAGTCTTCATCTTTCTGTGGGTCTAGAGTCCTCAGCTGCTGTATCTCTCCACGCCATCACCTCTGCCTCTGTCTCTGGTGTCCTCGCTTCTCTGGTTAGGATCACACACTTCACTCATTCTCTCCCCTCTTGATAGTCCTAGGAGCCTCTGTTCCTAGAATGCAAGATTAACTATTTCCCCCTTTTGGTTACATATTTTCTACCTTTACAGTTGTGAAAATCACAATTTGTCATTGTAACAATTATGCACTATTTAATCAAAATAATCCTATCCCTTTTCCCCAGACCCATCTAGACCAAATGAAAAATATTCAGTGGGGAATTTACACTCCTTTCCTCACTCTGAAACTAAGCACACTCTTGAAAACTTGTAAGCCAGCCACTTCATGCCTTTATAGCCCCCATTTTAGGTAGCCAATGTCAAAGTTGCCCATCCCTATCAATACTGTGTACTGAGGATAGGTTAGACCCTTGCTGTGAAGACTCATTCCCTCTCAGTTGGTATTTCAAGAAACTACAACCATATGCAAAGGGCAAGTTCATCAAATTATAGCAATTTGCACTTGCTTCCTGTACCAAACTTCTTTGATCTTCCTCTAGTCAATCAAGTTCTGATCAGTAAGCCATCCAAGGTAAAGTAAATGGTTATTATCTATAAGTTTTGGAATCCTTGGACCTCCTCCCACTTCATATCAGCTGGCCACTTCACTCTCAGTTCTAGCCCCCAGTGTCCGTGGGATCAGTAGTTCCCGTGTCCCCAAATTTTGGACCAACCTGTCCTCCCTCTACTCTCTCTCATCTCAAGGTCTACAGGAGTCTATGGAACATAGTCAGACTCAGCCCATGTCTTCTTTCCTGCCTTTCCCTGACTTCCACTAACAAGTAGACCATTGCAGTCACCAGAGAGCTTACAAATATGCTCTTGTGTTCCCTTTGAGCTTCAGTCTTGGAAGGGGGTTTACCATAATGGTCTGACTTTTCTTGACTTGATGGTTCCCAGGTAAACAGCTTGCTTGTTCTTGTAAAAGGCAAACTATCTGCTTTTCTTTTTTTTTCCTTGCTGGTTTTTCTTTCAAGAAATATCTTCTGTTCCTCTTGATCTGCAAGTCCTTGTAAGTGGGTACGTCCCACTTACAAGTTCAGGATTCCACCTAAGGATCCATACTCTACAAAGGCTTAACAAGAAGCCTATTTCACTGCAAATTCTAGAACTACTTTTAGGTATTCCGATCAGTTTTAGGCTGAAGATGGGCTTACAAAATTTCTGTAATCACATTTCTCAATATTCCTTTCTATTTCACTTAAATGTCTATTTTACAATAATAGGCAAGGGAAACCAATATCCACATGACAGTCAAACCCTTTAACATTATTTCCCCTCTTTTGCTATTCAGACTATGCTTCAATCTCTGTGTCAGAGAGTTCTGTTGTTCCAAGGTTGAGTATACTATTTACCTCTGTCCAATTTAGCCCATGCAAATTTTTCTAAGTGTTTCCCTATCTTCCTTGTTTTCCCACCCCACACCCTTCTTGTGTATTGCCATGTCCTTCCTTGTATATTGCCCTGCCCAAAGCCCTAGTTATGATGTAACTATCCACTAACCTGTGCCTTACTGCCCCCTCTCTACTACTCCTTATAATCATCAAATTTTTTTTTTTTTCCTTTTAGCATGGAAATATTTTCTTAATCTTTTAAAACAATGGTCCTATGGTACATTTGTCCTTTTGTGACTAATTTCACTCAGCATAATCATCCATTGCTTTTTAGAGAATGAATTACTATAAATTGTTGAAGTGGGTAAAGTGTTTTTACAAAGCCAATGTATAGTGCATTTTTTCCTCATAACATTTGGTGGAGTAAAAATATAACTCCTCCACATATCATTTATCTTCTCACATTTATTACAGCCCCATCACCAGTGACAGGACATAAGTGTTCAAGGTGTCCATCATGGAAAAAGACATTATTCATTTACTTTATGAATGAACTTTTTAAACAAAAATGTCATAGATGGTCTGCAGGAACTGAAGAATATATAATATATCTAATTATGCAAGGAAGAGCTGACTGGTATATCATGCTACTTTTTATATTCTTCACATGTAATTTATTGTTTACAGTAGTATTGTACATGGATTTTTGCTTTAATGCAGGCATCTTTTAATTAAATGGATAAAGTAGGCACTCTGACACACACACACACACACACACACACACACACATAGATTCACATCAATGTGCATGTTTACACACAAGCTATTAATAATAAATATCCTCTAAAAGGAGCTCTGGTAGCACAGTGGTTATGAATCAGGCTGTGAACTGCAAGGTCAGCAGTTCAAAACTACCAGCTATCCCGCAGGAGAAACATGAGGATTTCTGCTCCAATAAAGATTTACAGCCTCAGAAACCCTGTACAGGGTCGCTATGAGTCAGAACCGACTCCATGGCACAAAACAACAACAACATAGGGTTATTTTGGAGTATTGATGTAGTGCTGCAAGATAATGCACTGGACCTCAAGGTCAGTTTGAACAGCAAGGTCGGCAGTTCAAACCCACCAGTTGTTCCCCAGAAACCCTATATAAGGTCATGACTCAACGGCACAAAACAACAACAATAATAGGGATATTTTACTGTTGAAAAAAGAGCTTCTGAAAGTTATAAATCTTAATTTTGCACAACTTCCTTCAATAATATATTTCCATTTTGATAGTTAAGATTAATTTTCAGTCACTAAATTTTCAGTTGGAATGGGAGTATTTTTGAGATTTAATAGATCCTGCTGTTAAGGACACTTCATGCTACAAAAATACAGATGTTAACGTTGTTTAGAAATAATTTAATTATTAACCTCTCTTTCTTCCCCAAATCTTTTATTGTAGAAAGCTTTAATAAGAAATGCATGGTGAATTTTATGAGACATACAAATCTTATAATGAATAAATGCATGTTTATCAGACATCTAAAGTATATATAATGCATATATGCATTTAAAATAATATTAATAAAACTCATTCTCATGTACCCACTGGTGACTCAAGAATTTGATTCAAAACAAATATATATATATATGGAGAGAGAGAGAGAGAGAGAGTCAGTGTCCTGATGTAGTACTCTGAGTAATTGCATTGGATTTCAAAGTCAGTTTGAACCACAAGGTCAGTGGTTCAAGCTCAGCAGCCATCCTTGGAAGCTATATATGGAGAGAGAGAGAGAGAGAGAGAGAGAGTCAGTGTCCTGATGTAGTACTCTGAGTAATTGCATTGGATTTCAAAGTCAGTTTGAACCACAAGGTCAGTGGTTCAAGCTCAGCAGCCATCCTTGGAAGCATCCAGTGTTGCTATAAGTCGGAACTGACTCAATGGTAGTTAACAACATTATCTATATATGTATATATAGTGCCACTGTAAGATGAAACACTTGACCACAAAGTTGGTTTGAAAAGCAAGGTTGGTGGTTCAAACCTTCCAGACATTCCTTGGACACCCTACACAAAGTCACTATGAGTCAGACATAATAACGCTTAACAAAAAAAACAACATAGTACATATTGGAGTCCTTTTGTTGAACTGTAGGATAAGTACTGTACTGCTAACCACAAGGTCGTTAGCTCAAAACCAGCTGTTTCTCAGAAAGTTTTACAAGGTTACTATGAGTTAGAACACACTCTAGGGTACGTAATAATAACAATTCATGTGGAGTCCTGCTGTGGCGCTGTACGATAATAATTAAACTGCTAACTACAAGTAATTTAATATTGAACTGGTAACCTCAGGTTGGTAATTCAAACCCAGTACCCAGTCCTTGGAAACCATATACAAGGTGGAAACAGAATCGATGGCACTTAACAACAACAAAATATGTATCTATAGCTATACTCCTGTGTAAATATGTGTGTGGAGAATGCAATGGTTCTGTAAGATAAGCACTACACTGTGAACCACAGGTTGAAGTTGAGACTACTAACTGATCCAAAAGAGAAAAATGAGGCTTATTGTTCCCGCAAAGATTTACAAACATGGAAAAACTATGTTGTTTTTATTAAGTGCTATTGAATAGGTTCCAACTTATAATTACCCTGTATAGGGTTTCTGAAGATCTTCTATTAGGTTTGAACTACAGACTATGTGGTTAGTAGTCCAGTGCTTATCCTATAGCACCACATCAGAATCCCTATACAGTGTTTGTGTTTGGAAACTGACTTAACAACAACATGTATATATGGAATCTTCGTGTGGTACTGTGTCGATGGCACTTAAAAACTATATATAGAGATATAGAGATAGATAGATAGATAGATAGATAGATAGATAGATAGATTCCCTAAAAATTTTTATCCCGAATAAAAGGAAGATGCTAAATAAGTATTTTCAATTTAATGAATTATGTGATCAGACAAAGTACAACTACATGCTAAAGGCTAGGGATTTAGTCCTAGGGCTTTGGATAACTCATACTGCCTTTTTTTTTTTGACTATAGTATTTATTTTAATTAACTTTTAGAAAGGACAAATACATACTTTTTTTGACATAATCTCCTTGCTTTTCAATACACTTTGTCTATCTGTCAACAAGTTTTCATATTCCCTTATTGAAAAATGTTTTAGGTTAAACTGCAAGCCACGAATGCATCACTCTCTTCACTTCTTCATCAGAGGTGAATCTTCATCCTTGAAGAGCTTCTTTCAGGGGACCAAACAGGTAAAAGTCTGGTGGAACAAGATTAGCACTATAAGGAGGAAACCTTAATACCTCAATATGAAGTTTTTGCAGAGTGTCAACGCTATGGGCAGAGATGTGTGGACATGCATTGTTATGCAAGATGACAATGCCCAGGGATAGCAGTCCTCTACTTTTAATTCCAAATTTAGGCATTAGCTCTTCAGTGAGCATCTCATTCTAATGAACACTGTTGATTGTGCAACATTTTTCCTGATAATAGTCTAATACTGGCCCTTGAAAATCCCAGAAAACTGCAAGAATCAAATTTCCGGATGATGGTTGACTTTTGAAATTTTTCTTGGTCTGTGATTGAGGATGCTTCTAATTCATATTCTCCAAGTTCTTATTGGAAATTGAATGATAGCTTACATGGGAGAACATTGTTTCATTGCAATGATTACAATCCCCTCCATGCATCGTCATTTAACTGTATTTGCTTCCATTCCCTGTTTTTTTGTTTTTGAGGGGATGTACACAAAAGCACTCAGAAACATATTCACACTGCCCTTTAATATAAACTGATAATATGTATTTATCTCTCTTTTTCTGGGTACAACTATGCAGTTGTACTGATGCAGTTATTTATGTCCTATAATATATCTCTCCTTCATCTCCATAGGAACAAACTGTTTTAATTATTTGTTTCCTGCAGTAACATGTAATAAAATAAGTGTTTTGGGTTTTTTTTTTTTTTTTTTGATGCTTGTGATGGAAACTATATCTATTATATCTGCCACTAAACCTTTAGTAGCAATCATAGTACCTAGACAAAAGTAGTGGTTAGATTTTTTTTCTGAATGAATAAAGGGGACAAAAATTGAAATGGTCAAAATAGCAGCCTCAACCACAGTGCTTTGGAAACATCTTTGACCATGAAGCAATTTTGATATATATCATTTCCTTTCTTTCCTATCACTTGTTTTTGAGAATGTCAACTCATTAGTAATGATCATTATTGTATTAATACATATAATAAAACACTATAGTGATTAAAAACAATCAAACATGCATCATGTTTTTATGTATATAAATCGATGGTGGTGGTTGTGTGCCGGGCTGTCGTTTCTGACTTATAGCCACACTGTATATGGTTTCTGAGACTGTACATTGTATGGGAGAAGAGAGCCTCATCTTTCTTAGGAGTTTCCTCTGGACTTGTCGTTGATAGTCTAATTGTAACTTACTTCGATACCAGGACTCCTGTATATGTACTAAAGAAAAAAAGTTTTCAAAATAATTTCAAAGTTTGTCAAACAATTGAAGATTTTACTTGTAGTATACTTAAAAATAGCCCAGCAAACATTTTAGCCATGAAAACTCAGTACTCTTTCAAACATCTCAGCAAATGATTTTACAGTATAAGAACCCCTGTTTTTTTTGTTTTGTTTTGTTTTTTAATAGATTCAAGAAGTACATAATCCTTTGCAAAGGTGGCGGAGAAAGAAGGAAAGTGTTTTCCTTATTTTATTCTTAACATCCAAAATTGGTGCAATATTCCAACATCATTGATGATGACTTTGATTACGAATGTCTTTACTCCATCCACGATAATTGCTCCAGCGTTCTCTTCAACCCTCGAATGTAGTTCTATAGGAAAATTCTCCACAGGTAATCTCACTAACTGAACTTCAAATCTAAAAACATGTTAAGGAAAATGTTCCCTAACCTAGATGAGTTCTTTACAATATAAGCACTCTTAATATGTAATGGATGTCAGAGGAGACTCTGAAACTTGCTCTCCAGCGTAGAGAAGCTAAAGCAAATGGAAGAATTGAAGAGGTCCAAGAGCTGAACAGAAAATTTCAAAGATCAGCTCGAGAAGATAAAACCAAATAC
>NW_006408581.1:8962075-8976213 GCF_000296735.1 Chrysochloris asiatica | reverse complement strand
CGGCTGTAAATCTTTACGGGAGCAGAAAGCCTCATCTTTCTCCCGCGGAACAGCTGGTAGTTTCGAACTGCTGACTTTGTGGTTCGCAGCCCGATTTGTAACCACGTTATTAAATTAGAAGCTCATTAATTTGAAGTATATTATGAATATAAGGAGCTATGGTGGCATAGTGGTTACAAGTCGGGCTGCTAACCGCAAGGTCAGCAGTTGGAAACTATCAGCTGTTTTCAGGAGAAAGATGAGGCTTTCTGCTCCCATCAGGATTTACAGCCCCGGAAACCCTATACAGGGTTGCGATGAGTCAGAACCGACTACACAGCACACCTCCACCACCACCAGTATATTAACAACATTCAAACTTTTCAGTTATACATTATTCTAGTTGCAAATTGCTAAGTAACAAATTTCTATCCAAGTTGGTGGAAGGAAACAACTATTTTTTTATGTTTCAGTGGAGATTCCAGATTTTTAAAAAAAGGAAAAAAGATTTGGTAATTTGTTTCCAAAATTGAACCTATGTAAAGCTGGAGGATCACAGAATATTGCCCATTACAGTGTTTGAGGATGAACTTCATAGGTTGGAAGGTGCTTAAAATACACAGTGGACACAACAATGAACTTGAGGATACCAGTGATTATAAAAACAGCACTGTGAATTTATGTGATACTACTTTTCTATTCAAAGTCTTCTTAACTCCCAGCAAATGATTAGGTATGGTCATGGAAATAGGGTGTACAAGACTTTAACACAGGGTTGGTTAGTTTTGCTATCCCAACTAGGTTTAAAGGAGTCCTGGTGTGGTGCTGTGGGTTAATGCACTGGACTGCAAGATCTGGTTGAACCATAAGGTCAGCAGTTCAAGCTCACCAGCTTCTCCTTAGAAACCCTATACAAGGTGGCTATGAGTCAGAACCGACTCAAAGGAATTTAAAACCAACAAAAGTTTCAAAGGAGCCATCTTAGAAGCTGGGACAATCCCAGGACCATCAAGAAAGAAGAGCCATGAGCAGAACATGCAATCCCCTTGTGGAAGTAACACAGAAGACAGAGTAGCTGCTGGTTCCAAGGCTTTAAGTAAAACTGAGTGCCTATAGGCATCAGGCTGGTTACAGAATGTGTCCCTTGGGCATTTACAGACTAGCTAAAGGATCTTTGTAACACTTGCCTAAGCATAAGCCAAGAGGCCATTTGACTGAGAGGTCAACGAGAAGAACAGGGTGTGCCTATAGAAGAGCAGGAAAGAGGAATTCCTGTCTGGTGAACGATTTCATCCTGAGTTACTACTGATCCTGATTTGTACCATGCTCACTTCCTTAATAAATCCCATATCCAGGAATATTGTTTTTGAGTTCTGTGTGGCCATTGAAACAAATGATCAAATACAGATGTGAAGCAGGGAGTGTATGTAGGACTGGTGGTGTCAGAATATGGTTAACAGGTATAAGCATATCCGACCTCCATTTCATAAGATTTTGCCTTGAGCTTATTTTGACTGTGATTCTCCTTTCATCTTGTGAAGCCAGAGGAAGGTATACGAGGTTCTCATGCTTTTGTTGTACTAGACAATGTTTTGTTCTGTTGAACATGAGTTCCCCATGAGTCAGAAGAGACTCCACGGTAATGAACAATATCTTGCGTGACTGGAGGTAGGAATCATTTGGTGCCTCCGTCACTTACAAGTCTGACGCCTGATCTTAGATCACACAAAGTCTGTGATTTTTATGGAAGTTTGGTCATAAAACCTGCCAAGAGATCTGAAATTCTCAGCATTTTGACCTCAGGGTAGCAAGACTTCTAACATGATATATCAAAACCCCAAGAAAAAGTATATACAGTTTTCAGTCCAAAGCAGAAGCTGAATGACCACTTTTGACATAATCTTATTTATTCTGTATTCCAGTGTTCAAACACTAAAATTTTTACCCATTTTTAAGAAGAAAAGATATGGACTCCTCATATCTGTAGAAGGAGTGTAAGACAATCAGGAGTCATGTAAAAACTCTAGTATTTATTGTTTTTGTTTTTATGTAAGTGCTTCTCATAAATATCCACCAAAATGCCTCCTCGAGTAGAGTGAATAGATAGTAATGGAAGTTCTAGGACTATAATAATGTCATATAAAGAAAATATTAACTGTCTTGTTTCATGTTTCATGGTTGAATTGTCTAAGATGTTTGCATCTGTATATACAATCTTTCTAGATGTTATTGTTCTAATTAGAACAGCAAGAAAATTATAAGATGCCCAGTTAAATATGAATTACAGATAAATGTCTTTGTTTTTATTTTTTTTCATGTAAACATACTCTAAATATTGAAGGGAGTCCTGGAGTGGTGCTGTGAGTAAATGAGCCAGACTGCAAAGTCATTTAAACCACAAAGCTCATGGTTAAGTTCAGCAATTGCTCCTTGGAAACACTACACAGGCTTTCTATGAGTTGGAACCAACTCAACAGCACTTAACAACAACACAACGATGAATATTGCAGAATACACTTGTCCTAAAAAAGTATTCAATGTGTATTTGAAATTCAAATTAACTTGGAATCTTCAGTTTTTATTTGAAATGCCTGGCTAGCCTGGCTATATTCGCTCTAATTTAGATGATTATCCCTTTTCAAAGGAGACCTAGAAATGTAGTGGGTTATGAGTTTGGCTGCATAATTCTACCAATCGCTCTGTGGGAGAAAGACGAGGCTTTCTGCTCCTTTAAAAATGTATAACATCAGAAACTCTATACAGGGTTGCTATGAGTCGGAACTGACTTCACGGCACACTACCACCACTTCACCACACCATTCTTTTTCAATGGAGATTCATTTATGAATGTTCGTGATTCTGGAAAATGTACCTTATTTGCTCTGGTTCTTTTCTGACCCTATGCTTTAATATGTGGTATACACCAGGGTACATACATCTTAATTTTAGTATAACACTAGTCATCAACCTGAAGTGTAAATGTATGATGAAGACTTCAAACAAGCTAGTTGAGAAGATGTTTTGTATAATGCAACTTTTTTTTCAACCACTCATCTGCTAGTTTGTAATACTGTGGTGGCTTGTGAGTTGCTGTGATTATGGAAGCTATGCCACCAGTGTTTTACATACCAGCAGGGTCCCCCATGGTGGACAGGTTTTAGATGAGCTTCCTGATGAAGACAGACTAGGAAAAAGGAATGTCGAACTACTTCCAAATAGTTATTCACTTAAAACCTTATAAATAACAGAGAAACACTGTCAGATATAGTGCTGGAAATTGAGCCCCTCAGGTTGGAAGGCACTCAAAATGGGATTGTGGAAGAGCTGCCTCCTCAAAGCAGAGATGATCATGATGATGCGAATGGAGTAAAGTTCGTGAGAGTAAAGTCCTCAGGAATTTCATTTGCTCATGGAACAAAACGCAAAATGAAGATAAATAGCTGTAAACATCCATTAATAATCAGAACAGAGAACATATGAAGTATGAATCTAGGAAAATTGGAAATTGTCAAAAATGAAATGGAATGCATCAACATTGATATGTTAAGCATTCATGAGCTGAAATGGACTGGTATTGGCCATTTTGAATTTGACAACCACATGGTTTACTATGCCAGGAATGACAAATTGAAGAGGAATTCTATTACATTCATTGTCAAAAAGTACATATCCAGATCAGTCATGAGGTACAACACTGTCTGTGATAGGATAATATCCATGTGCCTACAGGGAAGCCCAGGTAATACCACTGTTATTCAAAATTATGCACAAACCACTAAAGCCAGTTAGGATGGCATAGAAGAATTGTATGAACTTCTTCAATCTGAAATTGATCAAATATGCAATCAAGATGTATTGATCATCACTGGTGATTGGAATGCAAAGATTAGGAACAAAGAGGAAGGATCAGTAGTAGAGACCGCATGATAGAATTCTGAAAAATCAATTAACTGAGGAAAAATTTAAAAAATTCAAGCCTCGAGTTTCATTATTGAAGGATTCTCTGGGAAAATTATTGAATGATGCAGAAAGCATTAAAAAAAAAGAGTGTGGAACCCTATCCAGAGAAACAGTGATGCCAGAGATGGAGGCAGGCACAATAATGTGGAGAGATGGAGCAGCTGGAGACTCTAGACCCAGAGAGGGTATACCCTTTGGTTGTTTGATGATGCAAGGAGGAGATTGTAATCATGGCAATGAAATGTTATATGACAGGATGAATGTAAACTACCACATTCACTTGTGAACTATCACATAATTCACAATAAAAACTGAAAAATAAAAAAAAGTAAAGACAACAGATCTGTGTTGGAAGAAGTGCAGCCAGAGTGCTCCTTGGAGGCCAAAATGACCAAACTTCATCTCTCATACTTCAGACATATTGCCAGGAGTGACCAGTCACTGGAGAATGTATCATGTTTGGTAAGGTGGAGGGTCAGAGAAAAAGAGGAAGACCCCCAGCAAGATGGACTGGCAAAGCGGCAGCATTAATGGATTCAGGTGTGACAACAATTGTGAGGTTAGCCCAGGATCCGACAGAGTTTCGTTCTGTTGTGCATAGTGCCACTAGGAGTTGATACTGACTCGATGGCACCTAACAACAACAACAACACTATTTTTTTTTGACTTCTCCAAATTCTAAGTATTTATTTCTCTTAATATATTCTGATAAATTTATTTGTAAAACAATTTAAAATCCAATCTTCAAAAATGCAGTTAATATACAGTTACCAAACCACATATATATCCTGACATTTACAGTATCAGTGTACCTTGATAGTATAGTGGGTTAAGCACTGGACTGCTAGCTATAATGTCAGTGGATCAAATCTACCGGCCTCTTCACAGGAAAAAGATGCGGTTGTCTTTCTCCATACAGATAATTAGTCTCAGAAACCCTAAGAAGTTGTATGGCTCAATGGTTGTGGGTTGGTAATATAACCCACAGTACTATAATCAATTAGAAGAATTGTAGTCAGAGTGCTCCTTGGAGGACATGATGGCCAAACCTTGTCTCTCATACTTCGGACGTCCTGTCAGGAGGGACCACTCCCTGGAGAAGGATAACATGTTTGGTAAGGTGGAGGGTCAGAGAAAAAGAGGAAGACCCCCAATGAGATGGATTTGCCAGGTGGCATCATTGATGGCGTCAAGTGTGGCGGCGGTAGTGAGGTTGGCCCAGAATGGGACATTGTTTCGTTCTGCTGTGCATGGGGTCGCTATGAGTCGGTTCCGACTCGATGGCACCTGACAACAACAATATGTAAAACATTCACAAGATGCATCACAATCTGTGAATACCTATTTATTTTTTAATCAGTACCTCACTCCAGCAACTTTTAAGTAATATATGAATAAAGATGTGGTGGTAGGCAAAATAACAATCCACAAAAATGCCCGTGGCTTAATCCCTGGAATCTGTGACTGTATATGGAAGATTGCTGATGATATTATGCTTGCAAATCAGTTGATCTTAAAGTGGAAAGACTATACTGGATTATTCAGGTGGGTATCATACAAGCACAAGTGTTCTGTAAGTGAAAGGAGGACAGTGGAGTCAATATCTCAGTAATGCAAAGTGAGAAAGTCACAACTGGCCATGGCTGGTTTGAGGATCTAAGAAGACCATAAACCAAAGAATGCAAGCAGCTTCAGAAACTGGAATTAGAAAGAAAATAGCTTTTTTACCTTGGCGTTCCAGAAAATAATTCAGTGAGTATTATGCAAAATTTGTAACCTACAGAATTATAAAATATTGTATTGTGAGTTGTTTTAAGACACTAGGTATGTTGCAATTTGTTACAGCAACCATCAAAACCATATGCAGATGGTTCTGCAGCATTGCATACTGACCAGACTGTAGTTGATGCTTGATGCTTTTTGATGAAAAAATAGGTAATGAGTGTGAGAGGTATACTATATTTTTTTCCTGTGGTATTGAAATCTCCACCATCCCCTTTCCAGTCCATTCCCATTTAGTCAAAACAAACAAATAAACCTGATAAGCTGAGTCAAGAAAGCAATAAGAAAGTAAAAAGGCTATAAATCACTATTTTGGTATTTGAAAATTATAGATCACAGTCTACTAGACCTATGTGGGGAACAAATGTTAAGTGAGAGTCAACATCATTTTCACCATGTTTATGTCTTATTTGTTTATGAACTTTGTTAAGGCTCTGGGAAGTGGGACAATGAAATGATGTCTAGGCGCCAAAGTTAGCTAATGGAGCATAATTAAGACATCAGATGTGTATAAAAATTTTGCCTCAAATTAAGGGACTCATTATTTTGCAGAAGTCCTGGTGTAATGTTGTAGTTTAAGCACTGGACTGCTAACCACAAGCTTGGTGGTTCAAACCAGCCATAACAGGGTTGTTATAATCTGGAACTGACTCAATGGAACTTAACAACTACAACTATTTTGTAGTGATTATATTTTAGTAAATCATTTATAGTAGTATTGTAAGACACTTATGACTAGCCCTATATTCATGTGAGTAATTTATTGTTGTAGTTGTTGTGTACCATCAAGTCGATTGCGACCCATAGCGATGCTGTATAGGGTTTTCAATGAGCAACTGGTGAGCTTGAACCACCAACCTTGCAGTTCAAAGGGCTTTGCAGTCTGGCGCATTAACCCACATCACTACACCAGGATGTTATTAATTAGGGATCCAAAAATCTGATGGGCATTTGCCCTTGGGATAGCATATAAAAGGAGGAGAGTAAAAGCAGTATGAAAGGCCCTCCTTCATGGAGAAGAGTATTTTTCTCTCGTATTTTTTCAGAATAGCCTGAACATAATATGAATAAAAAATTGACTCTTTAAATTGATTTGACTGCTTTTAGCTTCTCTACATACAATCTCTCCCTCCTGATTAAGGCTGGGTATCTTATCAAATTTTTTCCAGTCTCACTCCCACTTTTCATAAATCATACGTCATTTCTCTGAAACATGGCTGCCTGCAATCAAATTTGGATATCACTTGCCCTTTCTCCACTTAAGTTTCATCTTCTATAAAAGAAAGATAATAATAGTATCTACCTCAAAGGTTATAATTAGATTGACATTAGGAAATACATTAAATACATACTACTCCTTATAATAGCGGTTCTTATGGAGAAGAACTGTGCATGTGGTGTTGCTGTTATTATTAATTGCCGTTGAGTCAGTTCTGAATTCATGGTAACCCTATACGCAATTGTAGTCGATATAGTTTTCAGTGGATGATTTGTAGAAGAAGATCACAAGACCCTTTTTCTTTGTTTTATTCTGGAACTTCTACCAAAATCTGGTGAGCCTCATAGCAACACACAAGACTCCACTAACAGAGGAGTGGTGTCTGTGTTTGAGGTACTGGCTGGGAGTCAAATCTTGGCTCCTAGATGGAAAGTGAGAATTCTATCACTGAATCACCACTGTCCATACGTATATGTTGTTTTTGTCAATGTATTTGAGTTTTGAGGATCTAAGGAGACCATAAACCAAAGAATAAACTCAGAGACCATAAACTCAAAGTGACCTTATATAAGGTTTCCAAGGAGTGGATCGTGGGTTTGGGTTTGAACCACTAGCATTGCGGTTAGTAGTCCAGTGTTTATCCTACAGCACCAACTTTTCATTTAACCCACTGTCACTGAATTGATTCTGACCTATAGAAATGGTTTCTGAGACTGTAAATCTTTACAGTAGCACACGGTCTCATATTTCACATTAATAGTGATGGAAGAATTTGAACCACCAACTTTGTAGTTAGTAGCTCAACATGTAACCTACATTGACATCAGTACTCCTAACTTTCATGGTATGGGGCTCTGAAATTGTCACTACAAACTCATCTCAATAAGATTTCTCTGGGTAGCTGGAAAAAATATAATGCTGAATTATACTGGGTAATTGGTGAGAGGATCCTGGTATCATATATTATAATAATTCATCTAATATGACTTCCAGAAAGCATAAATCAGATTAGTTCAAGAGTTTTAATTTGCTGATTCATGTATCAATGGTTCAGAGCAAGGCTGGCTCATTTGAACCAACATAACTGCATCAAGTCTGCATTCTAGAGCCGCTTCACCTGTTTCACTACTATTCATAAACTTTTCATCTTCTGGCACTGTATTTGACAAAGTTCTGCTGCTCTTCTTAAGGTTGTCTGTGGTTAACCATTCAGAAGTAGTCAGCCTTTCCTTCTTCCTGATCTGTCTTAGTCTAAAAGATCCTCTGAAACATGTTCATCATTGGTGAGCTTGTTAGTATTTAAAATAGCAACAGCATGACTTTTAGCATCACAGCAACATGGAATCCACCACATTAACACACACTGAGAGCTGAGTGGTGGTCCAGGCCATCTTTATGTTGCTGAAAAGGAATTTGCCTTATAGTCAATAGATGAACTTTTATCATGGTATCCAAGAATGGGATTTCAAGAAATCTATTAATTTAAAATTATAAGCATTATTTTTCTTTCACAGGAGATTTTTAATGGCACAAACACCTAAAATAACAGTAAAAAGTAAACAGGCATATACTTCCAATACCACAGTCATTAGCCATGAAGAAGGTTGAAAATAAAATTGTCTTTACGTATTGGCTATCAGGTAAACTCCAAAATGAGTGTTTTTTTTTGTTTTGTTTTGTTTTTTTCTTTCTTTCTTTCTTTCTTTCTTTCTTTCTTTCTTTCTTTCTCTCTCTCTCTCTCTCTCTCTCTCTCTCTCTCACTCTCTCTCTCTTTTTTTCTTTATCTCTCTCTTTCTCTCTTTCCCCTCTCTCTTTCTCTCTTTCTATATTTTTCCTGTTGAAATAGCAAAGCTATTAAAATTATGGCAATGGAAAGTGTTAATGTTTTGTTTTATTTTCTGGTATATGAAAATAACTTTGAAAAAGCTAAGTGGTATGCTTTTATTTGTTTCCTGTCACACTTTCTAAATGGCCTTTAAAAGTCAGTAGCTATTACTCAAGAATAATGAGCTATATTATTCTCTCAATGCACATGCAGATCTCCAATTAACACTAATGGGATTTATGCCAGTGAAACCAAAGGAAAATCTACTTCAGTGTCTCAAAATAAAGAATCTTTTATTTTTGATACCTAACTTTTTACCATCTAAGTGCAGTAAGAAATGAATAAACAAATTAGTATTAGCATCAATTTGACACTTCCAATCATGCTGACATTCTGAAACACTGTCTTTAAACAGTAATGCGTTTTAAACTAGAAAGGTTTTAGATATCAGCTAAGATTTACATGACCCTCCCTCCTCTGCCATTAATTTTTAAATTATAAAGGATAAGCATGAACATTCCTAGCAGTGTTTGGGAAATACAGAAAGATTGATTTTTCAAAAATGGATGGGAGCATGTTTCTAATAGCAGCATTCCAAAAGATTATATTTTTTTAATGCACACACACGTAGATTTACATTATCTCATTGAGACACAATCATATATTCCCCCTTAATAATTATTTCTTTCTTAGGTTTCTACAATTCAAGTCTTACCAATATAATCCAATCATTTTGGAAGACCACTTTTAAAAATAAGTAAAAAGACATGTTGAAAATACTACTCCAGTGAAACTACACATTAAAGACAATCTTTTAAGGTATTAGATAGCCATCTGTTAAATACCTATGAGAGTATAATTAAAATAATTACATTCAGTAGTTTTTAATAGGATGATCAGATGGAACCCTAACCCTGAGGCTTCAGAAAAATTAAAGATATTATACTATACAATGAAGATGTAAATCCCTCTGTAAAGCTAACAAATAGGAAAGATAAATCCAAAATTAAGAGAGTCAATCAAAATGAATAAAAGATGTGATTAATAAATATAGAAGTAAATGGTATGGTTGCTCAACTAAAATCTATTAATTTATTTTTTAGCAAAATTATGCATCTTCGGAATGCCTGATAAATAAGTTAAAAAATAAATAAATAAATGAAATAAACTCCAGCAAGTAAATTGCTTAGCAAAACATAGAAAAATATATGTCCAGATTCATAAAAAAAAATAGAATATTCCTACTTAAAATCTCATCTGATAAGGCCCAGTTCAAGCTGATATTACCTTATCTGTGGTGCTGCAGAATAATGCACTGGACCATAAGATCAGTTTGAAAAGCAATGTCAGAAGTTCAAACCCACCAGCCGCTCCTAGGAAACCCTATACAGGCCTGTGTACCGCAAGGTCAGCAGTTCGAAACTACCAGCTTTTTCCTCAGGAGAAAGATGAGGCTTTCTGCAACCATAAAGATTTACAGCCTCAGAAACCCTGTACATGAATTGACTCAGAAGCTCATACCCACCATAAACACTATGGGTTGGGACCAACTTAATGGCACTTAACAACAGCAACAAACAAGATGAGGCTTTCTGCTCCCATGAAGACTTACAGCCTTAGAAATCCTATACTGTTGCGCCCTGCCATCAAGTGTGTTCCCACTCATTGTAACCCTGTATAGGGTTTCTGATGAGTGGCTAGTGGGTTTGAACCACCAACCTCTCAGTTCCCATTGATCGTGTGGTGCAGTATTTAACCTACAGTGCCACCATGGCACAAAACAACAGCAGCAAACGTTCTTCCTGGCAAAGAGAAGTTAGCATTTTATAAACTAAAACTCATAAAACAAGTCATATCTTGCATGTTCACTCAATAATCTACAGGAAATTTGTAGACCTCTTCTTGGCCACTAGACCTGGAAGAATTTTCAGTACACCTTAAGCACTCAATATGTAATTTTGAATGAATAAACTATAGTTTTATAATTCCTATTGCAATGTAAAAAATGCACTTAAATCTCTCTTGCACCTTGACTGTTCGATGACAGGGAATGAGGATAAGACACATACTCTGCTTTCATGAAGCTCAAGATCTGCCTGAATACTGAAAAATATATTATGATTTATTATAGTAAATACAATGCAAAATTTGGGAAATTATATTCAGATGGACTGACTTAATTGCAAATGTTAATATATACAATCTACCTATTGTATAAATCAAATAAGATTTATTTAAAAACATATTCCATTATATAATTACAGATAAAGAGTCAAAGGTACTGAAGGATGAAGTCCAAGATGCACTGAAGACATTGGCAAAGAACAAGGTTTGTGGAACTGATGGAATACAAATTGAAATATTTCAACAAACTGATGCAGCACTAAAGGCATTCATTCATTTATACCAAAAGATTTAGAAGATGCCTACTGGGCCAACTAATTAGAAGAGATCCCAATCTGTGCTCGTTCCAAAGAGAGGTGACCCAATGGAATGCAGAAATCACCAGACAATATCATTAATGCCACATGGAAGTAAAATTTTGCTAAAAATAATTCAAATCTGACTACAACAGTACATCTACATAGAACTAACAGAGGTTAAAGAAGTATTCAGCTGAAGATGTAGAATGAGGAATATCACTGCTGAATTTAGATGGCTCTTCCTTGAAAGCTGAGAAGACCAGAAATGTGTTTACCTGTGCTTTATTAACTATTCAAAGATTTTCATCTATGTGGATCATGACAAGCTATTGACAACGTTGCAAAGAGTAGCTGTTTCAAAACAGTTAATTGTACTCATGAAGAAACTATACATAGACCAACAGGCAGTTGTCAGACAGAACAAAGGAATACTGAATAGTTTAAAATTAGGAAAGGTGTGTATCAGGGTTGTCCACACCATATTTTTAGTATATTAATTAACATCAAACAATAATTTTCATTTCTTTTATATTATCAATGTCATTCCAATAGTCCATAATAAAGATCTATTTGTTCTATAAAGGAATATGACATGATCTGTCAACATTTGTCTGTCAATTTTAGATAACTATTAAATAATTTACTATTTCAAAATTAGAATAATTTGTATAATTTGATTTGTGTCTTTCCCCCCCCACCACCACCTAAAATTAAAAAGATATGTTGAAGTCCTTACTCCTAGTACCTTTAAACACAACCCTACAAAACAGGGTCATTTAAGATGGATCCGTTAACATAGGTCATAGGAGAAAAGTGATTACTAATTTCATCTGAGTGGTATCCTTATGAGACAGTAGAAGAGAGATTGACACAGAAAAAGAGAAGGTGTTCATGTTAAGATGCATCTATAAGCAAAGAAATGTGAATGAACATCTACTACTACCGGAAGTTAGAACAGGACAGGGAAAATCTTCACCTAGAGTCAACAAGGAGAGTATGTTCCAGAAGATGCCCTAAATTTAGACTCTTTGATACCAGAACTGTGAGAAAATACACTTCTCTTTTTACACACAACTCATTTTGTTTGGTATGGCTGTCTTAGGAAACTATAAAGAAGTGAGATAGAAATATGATTTTCCATGAACCAGTAATATCAGCAACATGTAGAAGTTTATGAGAATAACAATATCTTATATCCATCCCTGAAGTACTTAATCAAAGCCTTCATTTTTATACAATACTTAGGTAGTTTATATTGTTGTTGTTAAGTGTCAATGAGTCCATTTCAACTCATTGAAAAAAGTATATCTTATACTATATATATATATATGTGTGTGTGTGTGTGTGTGTGTGTGTGTGTGTGTGTATTTTATATCAAGGAAGGCCTAATAGATTTGAACTGCTGACCTTGTAGTTAGCAATCCAGTGCTTATCTTACAGCACAATACCTGGACTCCCAGGTGGTTTTAAGGTACATTAAATTATAAGAAGCCTCAACTAGACTATTTGAGTCATCTTCCTGCTACTAGTTCTAAAAATATAAGAATCTTTAAATGTTTACATCTTGCTATCATAAGGAGCTCTGGTAGCGAAGTGGTTACAAGTCGAGCTGCTAACCTCAAGGTCAGCGGTTTGAAAACTACCAGCCATTCTATGGGAGAAAGATGAGGTTTTCTGCTCCCATAAAGATTTACAACCTCAGGAACCCCATATAATGTATTTTTAGAACTGGTAGTAAATCTATTTTGTTGCCTACTGTCAAACTAAAATAATTTTCCATTTACTGCTCAAAATATTCATGCATGTATCTTCATAACAATTATCTAGAAATTTTCCACACTTTATTATTTAGCTTCCTTTCCCCAACACATAAAAGATTTTAGAATCTTAGAAAATGTGAATTGTTTTTTATTATTTTAAACTCATTATTCTTGAGGTATTTGGGAGAGTGACAAAGAAGGGCTTTTTAGAATACTAATTCATTTCATACACATTATTCATTGCTAATCCCTATCACTTACCTTCAGGTCTGATGTAAAATACACATATATAACTTCAGGATTTAACAGCTTCCCCTAACAATACTAATCAAATGAATACGCAATCAATAGAATTACAAAGGCACTAAATGAAATAGAATAATACAGGAAACTATCTGAAGACAACTTAATTGGTAATAACATCGTCTGTAATAGAAGAATGAGATTATTGTTACTAAGTGCCATCAAATCAGTTCCCACCCATAGTGACCATATGCAGGTTTTCCAAGGACTGTCTGGTGCGTTTGACCTGCAAACCTTGCAGTTGACAATCCAGTTCTTATCCTACAAAGCCATAGCAGAACTCCCAGCAGGGACTGTACACTAATATTAGAAACAAAACTAGTGTATAAATCCAACCTGAAGGAAACATAATTAGAGAGGAGAATCAGTTTTAAAACTGAGATATACTCATATTTATATCTGGTCATGAAGTTTATTATTGCTAAATTGTTGTTGTTGTTGGGTACCCTTGAGTCTGTATCCACTCATAGCAACTGTATGCACACCAGGATGAAACACTGCCTGGTCCTGCTCCAACCTCACAACCATTGCTACACTTGAGCTCATTGCTGCTCCCGCTATGACAATAGTCTGCTGTTGTTCATCATGTTTCAGTAGTGAATATTCTGGTGCTACCTGACTATGTCCTACTCCTATTCATAAGGTTGTCAGTGACTAAATATTCAAAAGTAGGCCATCTTTTCTTCTTTCTAATCTGTCTTCTTAGACTGGAAGCTCCTCTGAAACCTTTCCATCATAGGTGACCCTGCTGGTGTTTAAAATACCAGTGGCAAAAAAAAAAAAAAAATTCCCAATGGCATAGCAACATGCAAGTCACCACAGTATGGCAAACTGACAGATGAGTCAGTTATTATTAAATTGCTGTTGTTATGTGCCGTGGAGTCGGT
>NW_006408581.1:8942484-8961975 GCF_000296735.1 Chrysochloris asiatica | reverse complement strand
CGGCTGTAAATCTTTACGGGAGCAGAAAGCCTCATCTTTCTCCCGCGGAACAGCTGGTAGTTTCGAACTGCTGACTTTGTGGTTCGCAGCCCGATTTGTAACCACGTTATTAAATTAGAAGCTCATTAATTTGAAGTATATTATGAATATAAGGAGCTATGGTGGCATAGTGGTTACAAGTCGGGCTGCTAACCGCAAGGTCAGCAGTTGGAAACTATCAGCTGTTTTCAGGAGAAAGATGAGGCTTTCTGCTCCCATCAGGATTTACAGCCCCGGAAACCCTATACAGGGTTGCGATGAGTCAGAACCGACTACACAGCACACCTCCACCACCACCAGTATATTAACAACATTCAAACTTTTCAGTTATACATTATTCTAGTTGCAAATTGCTAAGTAACAAATTTCTATCCAAGTTGGTGGAAGGAAACAACTATTTTTTTATGTTTCAGTGGAGATTCCAGATTTTTAAAAAAAGGAAAAAAGATTTGGTAATTTGTTTCCAAAATTGAACCTATGTAAAGCTGGAGGATCACAGAATATTGCCCATTACAGTGTTTGAGGATGAACTTCATAGGTTGGAAGGTGCTTAAAATACACAGTGGACACAACAATGAACTTGAGGATACCAGTGATTATAAAAACAGCACTGTGAATTTATGTGATACTACTTTTCTATTCAAAGTCTTCTTAACTCCCAGCAAATGATTAGGTATGGTCATGGAAATAGGGTGTACAAGACTTTAACACAGGGTTGGTTAGTTTTGCTATCCCAACTAGGTTTAAAGGAGTCCTGGTGTGGTGCTGTGGGTTAATGCACTGGACTGCAAGATCTGGTTGAACCATAAGGTCAGCAGTTCAAGCTCACCAGCTTCTCCTTAGAAACCCTATACAAGGTGGCTATGAGTCAGAACCGACTCAAAGGAATTTAAAACCAACAAAAGTTTCAAAGGAGCCATCTTAGAAGCTGGGACAATCCCAGGACCATCAAGAAAGAAGAGCCATGAGCAGAACATGCAATCCCCTTGTGGAAGTAACACAGAAGACAGAGTAGCTGCTGGTTCCAAGGCTTTAAGTAAAACTGAGTGCCTATAGGCATCAGGCTGGTTACAGAATGTGTCCCTTGGGCATTTACAGACTAGCTAAAGGATCTTTGTAACACTTGCCTAAGCATAAGCCAAGAGGCCATTTGACTGAGAGGTCAACGAGAAGAACAGGGTGTGCCTATAGAAGAGCAGGAAAGAGGAATTCCTGTCTGGTGAACGATTTCATCCTGAGTTACTACTGATCCTGATTTGTACCATGCTCACTTCCTTAATAAATCCCATATCCAGGAATATTGTTTTTGAGTTCTGTGTGGCCATTGAAACAAATGATCAAATACAGATGTGAAGCAGGGAGTGTATGTAGGACTGGTGGTGTCAGAATATGGTTAACAGGTATAAGCATATCCGACCTCCATTTCATAAGATTTTGCCTTGAGCTTATTTTGACTGTGATTCTCCTTTCATCTTGTGAAGCCAGAGGAAGGTATACGAGGTTCTCATGCTTTTGTTGTACTAGACAATGTTTTGTTCTGTTGAACATGAGTTCCCCATGAGTCAGAAGAGACTCCACGGTAATGAACAATATCTTGCGTGACTGGAGGTAGGAATCATTTGGTGCCTCCGTCACTTACAAGTCTGACGCCTGATCTTAGATCACACAAAGTCTGTGATTTTTATGGAAGTTTGGTCATAAAACCTGCCAAGAGATCTGAAATTCTCAGCATTTTGACCTCAGGGTAGCAAGACTTCTAACATGATATATCAAAACCCCAAGAAAAAGTATATACAGTTTTCAGTCCAAAGCAGAAGCTGAATGACCACTTTTGACATAATCTTATTTATTCTGTATTCCAGTGTTCAAACACTAAAATTTTTACCCATTTTTAAGAAGAAAAGATATGGACTCCTCATATCTGTAGAAGGAGTGTAAGACAATCAGGAGTCATGTAAAAACTCTAGTATTTATTGTTTTTGTTTTTATGTAAGTGCTTCTCATAAATATCCACCAAAATGCCTCCTCGAGTAGAGTGAATAGATAGTAATGGAAGTTCTAGGACTATAATAATGTCATATAAAGAAAATATTAACTGTCTTGTTTCATGTTTCATGGTTGAATTGTCTAAGATGTTTGCATCTGTATATACAATCTTTCTAGATGTTATTGTTCTAATTAGAACAGCAAGAAAATTATAAGATGCCCAGTTAAATATGAATTACAGATAAATGTCTTTGTTTTTATTTTTTTTCATGTAAACATACTCTAAATATTGAAGGGAGTCCTGGAGTGGTGCTGTGAGTAAATGAGCCAGACTGCAAAGTCATTTAAACCACAAAGCTCATGGTTAAGTTCAGCAATTGCTCCTTGGAAACACTACACAGGCTTTCTATGAGTTGGAACCAACTCAACAGCACTTAACAACAACACAACGATGAATATTGCAGAATACACTTGTCCTAAAAAAGTATTCAATGTGTATTTGAAATTCAAATTAACTTGGAATCTTCAGTTTTTATTTGAAATGCCTGGCTAGCCTGGCTATATTCGCTCTAATTTAGATGATTATCCCTTTTCAAAGGAGACCTAGAAATGTAGTGGGTTATGAGTTTGGCTGCATAATTCTACCAATCGCTCTGTGGGAGAAAGACGAGGCTTTCTGCTCCTTTAAAAATGTATAACATCAGAAACTCTATACAGGGTTGCTATGAGTCGGAACTGACTTCACGGCACACTACCACCACTTCACCACACCATTCTTTTTCAATGGAGATTCATTTATGAATGTTCGTGATTCTGGAAAATGTACCTTATTTGCTCTGGTTCTTTTCTGACCCTATGCTTTAATATGTGGTATACACCAGGGTACATACATCTTAATTTTAGTATAACACTAGTCATCAACCTGAAGTGTAAATGTATGATGAAGACTTCAAACAAGCTAGTTGAGAAGATGTTTTGTATAATGCAACTTTTTTTTCAACCACTCATCTGCTAGTTTGTAATACTGTGGTGGCTTGTGAGTTGCTGTGATTATGGAAGCTATGCCACCAGTGTTTTACATACCAGCAGGGTCCCCCATGGTGGACAGGTTTTAGATGAGCTTCCTGATGAAGACAGACTAGGAAAAAGGAATGTCGAACTACTTCCAAATAGTTATTCACTTAAAACCTTATAAATAACAGAGAAACACTGTCAGATATAGTGCTGGAAATTGAGCCCCTCAGGTTGGAAGGCACTCAAAATGGGATTGTGGAAGAGCTGCCTCCTCAAAGCAGAGATGATCATGATGATGCGAATGGAGTAAAGTTCGTGAGAGTAAAGTCCTCAGGAATTTCATTTGCTCATGGAACAAAACGCAAAATGAAGATAAATAGCTGTAAACATCCATTAATAATCAGAACAGAGAACATATGAAGTATGAATCTAGGAAAATTGGAAATTGTCAAAAATGAAATGGAATGCATCAACATTGATATGTTAAGCATTCATGAGCTGAAATGGACTGGTATTGGCCATTTTGAATTTGACAACCACATGGTTTACTATGCCAGGAATGACAAATTGAAGAGGAATTCTATTACATTCATTGTCAAAAAGTACATATCCAGATCAGTCATGAGGTACAACACTGTCTGTGATAGGATAATATCCATGTGCCTACAGGGAAGCCCAGGTAATACCACTGTTATTCAAAATTATGCACAAACCACTAAAGCCAGTTAGGATGGCATAGAAGAATTGTATGAACTTCTTCAATCTGAAATTGATCAAATATGCAATCAAGATGTATTGATCATCACTGGTGATTGGAATGCAAAGATTAGGAACAAAGAGGAAGGATCAGTAGTAGAGACCGCATGATAGAATTCTGAAAAATCAATTAACTGAGGAAAAATTTAAAAAATTCAAGCCTCGAGTTTCATTATTGAAGGATTCTCTGGGAAAATTATTGAATGATGCAGAAAGCATTAAAAAAAAAGAGTGTGGAACCCTATCCAGAGAAACAGTGATGCCAGAGATGGAGGCAGGCACAATAATGTGGAGAGATGGAGCAGCTGGAGACTCTAGACCCAGAGAGGGTATACCCTTTGGTTGTTTGATGATGCAAGGAGGAGATTGTAATCATGGCAATGAAATGTTATATGACAGGATGAATGTAAACTACCACATTCACTTGTGAACTATCACATAATTCACAATAAAAACTGAAAAATAAAAAAAAGTAAAGACAACAGATCTGTGTTGGAAGAAGTGCAGCCAGAGTGCTCCTTGGAGGCCAAAATGACCAAACTTCATCTCTCATACTTCAGACATATTGCCAGGAGTGACCAGTCACTGGAGAATGTATCATGTTTGGTAAGGTGGAGGGTCAGAGAAAAAGAGGAAGACCCCCAGCAAGATGGACTGGCAAAGCGGCAGCATTAATGGATTCAGGTGTGACAACAATTGTGAGGTTAGCCCAGGATCCGACAGAGTTTCGTTCTGTTGTGCATAGTGCCACTAGGAGTTGATACTGACTCGATGGCACCTAACAACAACAACAACACTATTTTTTTTTGACTTCTCCAAATTCTAAGTATTTATTTCTCTTAATATATTCTGATAAATTTATTTGTAAAACAATTTAAAATCCAATCTTCAAAAATGCAGTTAATATACAGTTACCAAACCACATATATATCCTGACATTTACAGTATCAGTGTACCTTGATAGTATAGTGGGTTAAGCACTGGACTGCTAGCTATAATGTCAGTGGATCAAATCTACCGGCCTCTTCACAGGAAAAAGATGCGGTTGTCTTTCTCCATACAGATAATTAGTCTCAGAAACCCTAAGAAGTTGTATGGCTCAATGGTTGTGGGTTGGTAATATAACCCACAGTACTATAATCAATTAGAAGAATTGTAGTCAGAGTGCTCCTTGGAGGACATGATGGCCAAACCTTGTCTCTCATACTTCGGACGTCCTGTCAGGAGGGACCACTCCCTGGAGAAGGATAACATGTTTGGTAAGGTGGAGGGTCAGAGAAAAAGAGGAAGACCCCCAATGAGATGGATTGGCCAAGTGGCAGTATCAATGGCCTCAAGCATGGCAACAGTTGTGAGGTTGGCCCAGGACCAGGCAGTGTTTCATTCTGCTGTGCATAATAAGGTCATTATGGATTGGTGTCGATTAGCAACAACAACAACTATAATCATAGGATTCTCAGGTTTTGGATAGGACAATTACAGTCATATGCCTTTAAATCCTCTCCCCTCAAATAAGCATTTACTAGGAATTTAATAAGCATAGCACATTCTTTAAAAGAATGAGAAGTTATTTACAGGCAAAATAAAAGATAATTTTCAACATAACCATATGGAATGGCCAAAGAAATAATGTTCAGTAGATTGTGTATCAATGTTTTACTTGTTCAAATTAAGTTTCCAATTAAGTTTATTTTTTAAATATATTTTACTTTAAGCTGTGGGGAAAGATTTGCAATGTACTTTATATATATTCTCTTAAGCGAATCTAAGGCATCTCAAACCTTTTTGTTTTACCTAATTCGAGTGCCTAATAGCCTCCATGACTGATTTTGTGCATTAAAGACAGGTTATTCAACTGAAGCAAATCCATAGCTATGTTAATTTCTTTAAGGACAAAAAACAAAAACAAAAACAAAAAAACCTGTTAAAGAAGATCAATCCTTTACTACTGTATCTTTTGCAGATCAAAGGAAAATATACCTTTTATTATTTGGAAAGCTTGTATAAGAAAAATTACAACTGCATATTGTAAACTTCATATTAGACCTCAGAGTTTAGAGGAGAAAACAATCAAACTTTCTTCACTGCTTGCATTAACATTTCTGCTTCTGGTATTTGAATATTTTGCTGATAGGTCAGAAAATAGTGTGAGTTATATATAGCTGGATATCAAAGGGTAGAAATGGTGGGACAAAACATGAATTTTCAGAAGAGCTGTCAGAAAATATTGGCATGGATTATTAAAGGTACAAATATTTTAGAATAGACAAAATGTGCTATTAGTATTCTTTTCCTTTTAATATTTTTTATTGTTGTTTTGTGCTGTCCAGTCAGTTCCAGCTCATAGCTCCTCTATACACAACAGAATGAAACAATTATTATGTATGAGTCAATTGTTGATGCCACTACGTCAGTCTAGCTCATTATCTCATTGGGCTCTTCATTTTTTGCTGCCACTCCACTTGACCAAGCATGAAGTCCTACTCCAGGGATAGGTGTTCTTTAAAATAGGAGAGAAGAAGTATCACCATCTTCTCTTTCAAGAGCATTCTAGTTGTACTTCTTCCAAGACAGATTTGTTTGTTCTGGCAATCTGTGGTACTTTCAATATACTTCTCTAACACCATAATTTAAATGCATCAATTATTCTACAGTTTTCCTTATTTCATATGCATATGAAACCATTGAAAACACCATATCTTGGGTCAGGTGCACCATAGTTCTCAAAGTGGCAACTTTGTTTTTTAACATTTTTAAAAGTTCTTGTGCAGCAGATTTGTCTAATGCTTTCTTTCCTTCCTTTTTTTTTTAATTTAAGGATTTTATTGTGTATTGAGCAAAAGTTTACAGGGCAGATGATCAGTTTTACATTCACCAAATCATACACCTTTGTTTAATTATAATGACTATAATCCCCTCCATGTACCATCAGTTACCGGTGCTTCTCACTATTCACTTCAGCTTTAAAAACAAACAAAACAAAACAAAAAAACCCACTCATGCATATGCAATAATTTACACCACCACAAAAGGGAACATTCTGCAAGTCTGCTTCCTGGCTATCATACCGTAGTCCCTCATTTCCCATGAATCTAGAGTCCTTAGCTGCTCCCTCTCTCCATGTGTCCATCTCTGCCTCCATCTCTGGTGTCACTGCTTCTCTGGATAAGGTCTCGCATTCCAATTGTGTGCTTCTCCTTGATGATCCTACAGTCCTTTGTTTCTGGACCGTAAGATCAGTCACTCCCCTGTTCTTGTTACAAAACTTCTATCTTTACAATTGTGAGAGTTGCAATTAGTCATGATAACAATTACTCATTATTGAATCATAAGAATCTTATCCCCATCTCTTTTATCCAGCCCCATCTAGACAAGTGGGGACTCTGTCTTTTTCCACACACTGTTAAAGTAACATCATAGTTGAAACCTTGTAAGCCAGTCACTTCATGCCTTTATTGTCCCCTCATTTTAGGTAGCCAATGTCTAAGTTGCTCATCCCTATCTATATTGTGTACAGAGGGGATAGCTTTGACACTTGATGTGAAGACTCCTTCCCTCTCTGTTGGTATTTAGAGTTACTACCTCCATGAGTATAAGTCAAGTTCATCAAATTGTAGCTATTTATCCTCATTTCCTTTATCAAAATTTGTTTTCTTCTTTTTTTTTTATTTTAATGTTCTTCTAGTCAAGGTCTGATTATCAAGCCATCAAGGCTTGCATCAAGTCATCAAGTACCAAATGGGTATTATCTGCAACTTTGGGTATTCTTGTGTGACCCCTCTCACTTCATATCAGCTGGATGCTTCACTCGCAGCTCTAGACCTTGCGGCTATGTCATTGCCCATAGGCTCAGGTGTTCCCAGGTCTCACCATATTTTGGACCAATCAGCCCTTCTTCCTCTCTCTCTCATCTCCCGGTCAATGGGCATCTATGGGATGTGGCTGAACTCAGCCCATTTATTCATTGCTGCCTTTCTCCCTCTTCTACTCACCAGTAGACCAACATGGGCACCAGAAAGCTTATGTGCCTGCTCATGTGTTCCCTCTGAGTTTTAATCTTGTCGTTGTTGTTGTTAGGTGCCATCAAGTTGGTACTGTATATAGCGACCCTATGTACAACAGAACAAAACACTGCTTGGTCTGGGACAACCTCACAATTGTTGTCACGCTTGAGTCCATTGATGCTACTACCACTTTGCCTATCAATCTCTCTGGGGGTCTTCCTCTTTTTCTCTTACCCTCCACCTAATTAACATGCTATCCTTCTCCAGCGACTGGTCCCTCCTGACAATATGTCTGAAATATGAGAGATGAAGTTTGGCCATCCTGGCCTCCAAGGAGCACTCTGGCTGCACTTCTTCCAAAACAGATCTCTTGGTTCTTTTGGCAGCCCTTGGCACTTTCAATATTCTCCTCCAACACCATACCTCAAAAGCATCAAGTCTTCTATGGTCTTTCTTATTCACTGTTCAGCTATACAGGTTTGATAGAACAGGCAATTTAGACATCAGAGGTGTGCATATAGATATTGAGAAATGAATGGAAGAAAGATTGTCCACTATTTTTATCTCTGAAGGTCAGTTAGGTATCTGAGTATGCACAGTATAATTCTCAAATAGTTGCATCCTTGTATATAGTAGTTGGTGTTGGCTCTTGCCTTTTATGTTGGGATTTTACAAGGCACAAATAAGGTTTGGCTGTATGACCAAGCCTGCTGTCTCTTGTTAAGTAGGGCCAGAATAAAGTCTCCTGCTCAGTCAGGTCTGCTTTAGGGCTGAGTCCCAGAGTCAGACGTCATAAGAAACAGCCAAAAGATTAGCTTGCGAGACCACTTTCATGGATTTCCTCTTTGTGCCATGGGAAAATTGTACCGTGTGTGAAGCGCTGGACCCTTTTGAGGGTGCACTCCCACCCACCCTAAGGTGTCCAGGCAATGCTCCTGGAAAACTCTATTCAGAGTCACTATCTTTCAATAATCTTTTACTTACTTTGCAAACATAATTATGTTGTCTTTCAAAGAAAAATTTTGTTATTAACATTTTTGCAAAAATGCAAAAATAATTAATGGCTTCAAACCTGTTATGTGACCTTTATAAGGTATAATTCTGAGGAATCAAGGTTCAATAAGTAAAAGGAAAGAAGATTAAGGGAGAGGCAGACAACCTTGTTTTGCACAATGCAACTGAGGTTGGTCTTCCTACGAAAGAAGAGCAGAAATATAGTGGAGAAAGAAGGACACAGAATTTGTGAGACCATGTTAAGTAAAACCTTCACCATAGGATGATCCAAATAGTCATGGGTAATATAGTATGAATAAAACTTATTACAAAATTATTCAATGCACCAAATTGACATCACACTAGATACAAAAACAGGAAAAAAAAATTAGTCCAATGAACAGTTGGTTTATTTTCTGTGTACAAGAATTGGGATAACTTATCACCAACATTCTGTCTTTCATTCCAACCCTGTCAGTTCACATATGCCATTCTCTCATTAAAAGGTGATAGCTCTTCTTAATACAACTTCTTAATCTGGCCTGGCAGATGATTCCTGTGACAAATAAGGTGGAAGTCACTCTAGTGTGTACTAGACCTAGGCATTGAAAAGATGAGTATATTTCTCTTGCTTCTTTTGGAATGTATGTGCCTGGAAGCATTATCATATAAGAAATTAGACAATCTTGAAACGATTGCTTTATAAGTGCTATTATATTATTGTTGTTTTTGTTAAGTGCTGTCGAGTCAATTCTGACCCACAGTGACCCTGTATAGGAGCAGCTGGTGAGCTTGAACCACTGACCTTGCAGTTCAAACAGTTTTGCAGTCTGACGCATTAACTCACAGTGCCACACCAGGACTAGTGCTGTCAAGTCAATGTCAATTCATAACAACCTCATGTACAACAGACTGAAACAATACTTGGACATGCACTATCTTCCCAATAATTCCTATGTTAGAACCCACCTTGTCAGTGCATCTCCTTAAGCATCTTTCTGTTTTCACTGACTTTCTAAGCACGATGTTCTCCAGGACCTGTTCTCTCCTGATAATAAGTCAAAAATAGGTGAAACAAAATTTCACCATACTTGTTTTTAAGGAATATTTTAGCTGTACATCTTCCAAAGCAGACTTGTTTGTTCCTCTAGCAGTCTAACACAACATCATAATATAAAGGAATCACTTGTGCTTCAGTTTTCCTTATTCATTGTCCATCTTTAGCATGCTATACAGCAATTAAAAACACTATGGTTTGGGCCAGGTACACCTTAGTCTTCTAAGAGACATATTTCCTTTTTAATACTTTAATGAGACCTTTACCAATACAATAAGTCCTTTGATTTATTGACAGCTGCTTCCATAGGTAGATCCAAGTAAAATGAAATCCTGGTGTCATTATGAGGAGTACTTAATTTATAGATAAGCAACTGTAGAAATTTAAGAAGTGACCTGATAAAAAATATTAACAGCGTTAGTATTTTAACCCAAGCAACCTAATTGTATGGTATGCCTTCTATTTACTGGAATTCACTAGAAATAAGAATTAATGGAATGTCATGAGAGAACCTATTGGACACTCCTTTAGAATGTCAAAAACCTTTCCAATAATGGAGCCATTTATCATGTAGACAAGTTGCTGTTGTTGTTAAGTGCCATTCAGTTGGTTCCAACCCATATAGATCCTTTCTAGAGTGTCCAGGGAACAGCTGGTGAGCTTGAACTACCAACCTTATGGTTCAAACAGAATATTGCAGTCTAGGGCATTAACACACAGTTCCACACAAGAACTCAATGTAGATGTATGAAAGTATGTAATTCTGCACACATGTGGTCTTCATAAGTTTACAAGACAAAAAAAGTACAAGAATAGTTGATGGATGAATGAAAAGGCAGAAGGTAACTTGTTACTTAACATAGGTAGATTGAACACACAGATTTCAGGGATTATATTATGTTTTGTACTATATTAATTCTAGGATGCACAATCTAATATTCATATAAATCTGGAACTTTTACTAGATTTTATAATCAGCATTTGTTTTTATTTTTCCATATTTGAAGAGGTTCTTTAAATCTGATGTTACATCTTACATTTAATGTAGCATCTTAGATTTGGTGACATGTCTGAAGCATAGAACTAGAATCAGGGTCAGTTTTAGGGGCATGAAAATATAAGGAACAAGTCACAGAGAGCTGTGTTCTTACTTTAATGATCTAGTGTTGCCATATTAAAATCCCTAATAATATTTTTAATAAAGAGTATGCACATTCATTTTGAACTTGGTCCCACAGATTTATTTAGCTAATTCTGACTACACTAAATATTCAACATAATTATAGATACAGAATTTAGATACTCAGAATTATGTAATTTTCTAAATATATGCTACCTTTGTCCTTATCGTCACTTTACATTGCTCTCTGAATTCAGTGACCTGGAAACAACATGAAAAGAAAAGAATTATGTTTATCATATTCCAGAATCCTCACCAATCATACTACATCATCATCTGTTGAAACTGAAACTAGTCAAACAGACGGAATCACTAATCTGTAAGCAGAGCTCATACGGTATCTTTCACTGTCCCTCATTATAAGAGACATACCTCATTTTAGACCTAAGTGTAACTCCATCCCACACAGACCTGATGTTATCTGACATTTAATATGGTAAACTATTTACATCAGAAATGCTACATTATGAAAATAAGGCTACAGAATATCTTATTTATGCTTAGACATTAATCACACAACTTTAAACCTCCTACATCATATTTCCCATGTGTTCTTCATTCTGTTTTTTTTTTTTTTTTTACATCATATACTTCCTGCCCTTTCGTCTTGGACATCTGAGAAATTTAAAGTAATATGTTAAGTCTGTGTTTGCAATAGCATTTTGCCACCGTTGAATAATAACCTAGAACAGAAGTACAATCACACATTCTGAAAAGAAGTTCTGTTTTGAAAGGCACAAACTAGCAGTGACATAACTCTGGTGAAATTCATTCAATGAGCATTTAAACTTTGAATTTCTTGTTTTTCTTTTTTAATGGTTAGTTTTGGAATGGGTATATGCACTTTAGGAAAATAGTCTGTTTGAAGCTATGACCTTTTACAAATGTTACATATATACCTATCTCTAACGTGCATACTATATCATCAGTTGAAATTTAACAACTACTTAAATAGTGTTATTGTTGTTGTTTGGTACCATCACATTGTTTTAGACACATAGTGACATTGCCAGGTACTATGCCATGCTCACATGGATCTCACCAGATAGAAAACATAGAAATAAAATTGACTACATCATTGGAAAAAAACAATGGAAAAGCTCCATATCGCCAGTCAAAACAAGGCCAGGGGCAGAATATGACCTTGAATATATCCCACCTGAATTTAGAGATCATCTGAAGAACAGATTTGATATATAAAACACTAAAGACAGAAGACCAGAAGAGTTGTTGGATGGCATCATACATAAAGAAAGCAAAAAGTCATTGAGAAGACAAGAAAGAAGGAAAATGTCAAAATGGATGTCAGAGGAGACACTGAAACTTGCACTCCAGCGTAGAGATGTTAAGCAAATGGAAGAAATCAAGAGGTCCAAGAGTTAAACAGAAAATTTCAAAGATCAGCTCGAGAAGATAAAGCCAAATATTACAACAAAACATGCAAAGATCTGGAATCAGAAAACCAAAAAGGAAGAATACACTCAGCATTTCTCAAGCTGGGGAAACTTAAGAAAAAATTCAAGACTTGACTTTCATTATTGAAGCATTCTATGGGCAAATTACTGAATGATGCAGAAAGCATCAAGAGAATATGGAAGGAATACACAGCATCACTGTATGAAAAAGGTCCATGTTCAACCGTTTCAAGAGGTAGTATATGATCAATAGCCAACGATACTGAAGGAGGAAGTACAAGGTGCATTGGCAAATAACAAGGCACCAGGAATTGATGAAATACAAATTGAAATATTTCAAGAAAGTGAGGCAGCACAGGAGGAACTCACTCATCTCTGCCAAGAAATTTGGAAGACAAGTATCGAGCCAACTGATAGATTGGAAGAGATCTGTATTTGTGCCAATTCCAAAAAGAGGTAACCCAAAGAAATGCAGAAATCATCAGACAATGTCTTTGATATCCCATGTGAATAAAGCTTTAGTAAAGGTAATACAGAAATGGCTGCAAGCATACGTTGACAGAGAACTTACAGAGGTTCAAGCCGTATTCAGAAGAGGCCATGGAATGAGGGATATCATTGCTGATGTCGGATGGATCTTGGTTGAAAGCAGAGAATATTAGAATGGTGTTATTGACTATGTGCATTATTGACTATGCAAGGGCTTTCGATTATGTGGATTATGACAAGCTATGGAAAATATTGCAAAGTATGAGTATTCCGGAACACTTAATTGTTCTCATGAGGAATCTGTACCTGTACCAAGAAGCAGTTGTTCAAACAGAACAGGGGAACACTGAATGATTTAATATTAAAAAGTTGTATGACAAGGATATATTCTTTCACCATACTTACATAAAAATGATACAACCTTGCTTGCTGAAAATGAAGAGGATTTAAAATATTTACTGATGAAGATCAAAGAACGCAGCCTTTGGTATGGCTTACATCTCAATGTAAATAAAACAAAATTCACACCACTGGACCAATAAACAACATTCTTATCAACAGAGAAAAGATTGAAGTTGTCAAGGACTTCATTCTTCTTGGATCTACTATTAACACTCATGGAATCAGCTGTCAAGAAATCAAACAATGTATTGCATTAGGCAAATCTGCTGCACAAGAGCTATTTAAAGAGTTGAAGAGCAAAGATGTCAGCTTGAGGACTAAGATGTCAGCTTGACCAAAGCCATGGTATTTTCAACAACCTCAGATGCATGTGAAAGTTGGACAGTGAATAAGGATGACCATAGAAGAGTTGATGCTCTTGAGTTATGTTCTTGGAGGAAAATATTGAAAGTGCCATGGACTGCCAAAAGAACCAATAGATATATTTTGGAAGGATTGCAGCCAGAGAGCTCCTTGGTGACCAAGATGGCCAAACTTCAACTCTCATACTTCAGACATATTTTCGGGAGGGACCAGTTGCTGGAGAAGGATCTCATGTTTGGTAAGGTGGGGAGTCAGAGAAAAAAAGGAAGACCTCCAATGAGATGGATTGGCCAAGTGGCAGCATGGATGGACTCAAGCGTGGCAACAGTAGTGAAGTTGGCCCAGGATCGGGCAGTGTTTCGTTCTGCTGTGCATAAGGTCGCTATGAGTCAGTACCAATTCAATGGCACCTAACAACAACAACAAATGCCATCCTGACAATCATTACTATATTTGAGCCTTTGTTGCAGTCACTGAGTAATTAATCTGACTAAGGATCTTCCTCAATTTTACTGACCCATCACTTTACTAAACATAATGTTCTCCAGGAATTAGTTCTTCCTGATAAGATGTCCAAAATGTGTGAGACAAAGTCTTGCTGTCTTCACTTTTTAAGGAGCATTCTAACAGTAATTCCAATACAGATTTACTCCTATCCATGATATATTTGATATATTTGATATTCTTTACCAGCACCATCATTCAAATGTACTAATTATTTTCCAATCTTTTTTTTTCACTGACCAGCATTTTTATGAATACGAGGCAAATGGAAATATAATGAGTTGGATCAGGTGCATCTTAGTCTTCAAAGTGACATGTTTGCTTTTTAACACTTCGAAAATATATTTTGCAACAAATCCCTCAATTCAATGTTTTTTACTTCTTGACTGTTATTCATATGGATGTTGATTGTGGATCCAGGCAAAATGGATTCCTTCACAAATTCATATATTTGTTATTTATCATAATGTTGTTTATTGGTCCAGTTGTGAGGATTTTTGTTTTCTTTATATTGATGTGTACTCTACACTGAACGTTTAGATCTTCATAAATACTTGCTTCTAGTCATGTTCACATTCAGCAATCTTGTGCAATATGCATAACATAAGTTTTGATAAATCTTCTTCCAAACCTGATGTTCATTCAGCATACATGTTGAATAAATATAGTGAAAGGATGAAAGCCTGACACAACATTACATGATGTTAAAGCAAGCAGCATCCCCTTGTTCAACTCAAATTACTATTACTTGGTCTATGTACATATTTCCATATAAGCACAATTAAGTGTTCTCTTTCAGTGTTACATGTAATTTGCTATAATGTATACAAACAAATGTCTTTGCAGAGTCAACAAAACACAAGTAAACATTTTTCTGAAATTCTCTGTTATCAGCAAGGATCTTTCCGATGCCAGCAATGATATCTTTGCATTGTCTTCAGCAGTAAAATTTTACCTGCCTGTGATAATGGTGATATTGTTAGAGAGTTTCCATATACTTGTAGTATCACCTTTATCTGGAATGGGCAAAAATACAGATATCTTTAGTTGCTTGGTCAAGTAGCTGTTTTACAAATTTCTTAACAGACCAGTGAGCACTTTCAGCACTGGAACTGCTTGTTGCAACTTTTCAACTGAAATTCCAACAATTCCTTAAGGCTTGTTTTTCACCAATGCCTTCATTGCAGCTTGAAATTTTTCCTTCAGTTCCTTAATTGCCATAAGATATACGACAAAACCCAAGAAGTTTTCATCATTGTGTGCACTGTAAGCTCCACATATTCATAGCTGTGTTTGCAGGAAAGATAAATGTTCATATACGAATATCTTCTTTCCAACTCATATATCTCTATGGGATAGATAGATAGATAGACAGACAGACAGACAGACAGACAGACAGACAGACAGATAGATAGATAGATAGATAGATAGATAGATAGATAGATAGACAGATACATATATACATACATAGAAAGAGGGAGAGAGATTGAGAGAGAGTGTCTTGTTATGGTACCCTAAGATGAGCACTCAACCTCAAGGTCAGTTTGAACTGCAAGGTTGGCAGGTCATACTCACCAGCTGCTCTTTGGATACCCTGTGAGTTGGAAATGACTTGATGGCACTTAATGGAATATATATGTATATTCCGTCTTCCCATACCCATTCAGCATGCATCTCTGTCCATATATCTATTTGGTGAACATTGTAGTTCCAAGGTTGTATACATATCATTAATCACTCTATCCCTGTAGCCCTTTTATACCTTTCTTTGTCTGCACCTGTATTTCTCATTCTTATGTTAACCTCTCTCTTATTGTATATTGCCTTTCCCCTTGTGTATTGCCCTCCCTGTCATCTGAGTTAACATCTGTCTACCCTCTAGCTAGTGAACTACTCTCCTTTCCCTCACACTGCTACCGGTCATCAAAGAATAGTTTGGTTTTTTTTTTTTTTTTTTTTTTCTCTTTCAATATTTTATATATTTGTGGAATATGTAAATATATTAACCCCATTCTTCTTCCTTTATCCATTGAGTCTCAATCCATGTATCTATGCACAAAGCACTATTGTTCCAAGGTTGTGTATATATCACTATTTACATCTATCCCCTTTAGCCCATGCATATTTTCCTGTGTCTTCATTTATCTTCATTATTCTTCTGTCACCTCTCTCTTCTTGTATAGTTCCCTCCCTTTCACCTGAGCTAACACGTGTCTATTCTTCAACCAGTGAATTATTCTCCTCCCCCTCTTACCCCTGGAAACCATCAAAGAATGTTTCTTAAGCTTTTACAGTAACGGTCTCATACAATATTTGTCCTTTTGTGATTGACTAATTTCACTCAGCATAATGTCCTCCTGGTTCATCAAAGTTATGAGATGTTTCACAGATTCATCGTTATTCTTCAACATGGATTACTATTTCATTGTGTGTATGCATCACAGTTTGTTCATCCATTCCTCCATTGCTGAGCACTTAGTCTTTCTCCATCTTTTTTGCTTTTGTGAATAATGCGGTGATGAGCTTCACTGTGTATATATCTACTCATGTTCTGGCTTGTATTTCTCATGGATTTATGCCAAGTAGACAAAGTTAGTATTTGGACAAAAGTGTTGTGTGCTAGGAAGCCACATGAAATATGCATCTATTTCACGAACAGCAAAGCCTTGGTCCTTCCATGATGGAAGTAGTTTGATGCTATTAGTCTGCCAAATAGTTGCTGGATTATTGACCTAAGGGATAGTGTCTTATCAGTGTCTGTGCTGCTGGCAAAGTGGGGACACAGCAATGGCTGTAGCCATATCGGCTTCCTTAACTTTAAGTAATGTTGCTGCACCCATGTATAATCTCCCTCTTTGCTGTCATGTCCACTTTTTTTATGAGTCCCCTGAATAATGACAGACGTGAAGAAAGAGGCTGAATGGTTTTCACAGGACAGGCTGTCTTGCTCAGTTATTTAATGCTCTTCTGCACTGATTACTCATTTAGAGAGCTCTAGTCACATAACTTTCCTTTACCTCCATGCCACTAATTTAAAAACTCATCCTACTTCCAAGTTCCTAACTATCCAGGCAAACTACAGTCCTTAGCCTATGAATCATTATACAGTTTCACATCTGACCACTTCTCGTTTTAAACAAAATGGAAAGCAAAACAGAATGTACTGCTCAAAATTCTGCCTGCTGGGAAGATCTCCATCATTACTGTCCTTCAGGGAGCTACCAGAAAAAGTTTATAGAGCGACACCTGTTCTCATCTAGTTGGTGGCTACATATTGTGAATAAGTGTTGCCAAAGTAGGTCTTAGTTTTCTCTCCTTCAGTCAATTGACCCTAGGGAACTACTTAGGTTGTCACAGTTTAGGGACTTAATAGAGAAGATAATTTTGTAGGAGTGTAGAATGAGCACTTAGTCCACTTCCTTATTTAATTTATTTTTGCCTCAGAACCAGTTGAAGCCTGATCTAATACATACAATTTTCAGCTGAAGATAGAGTGCTGCCGTTCATGTCTAACTTTATGGTTTGATGGATCATACAACATACAGTTCATGATGGACAACTGATGTCACATACATGCTCAGTGGTCCAGAATAAAATGTTCACTTTTTAAGGTCTCATAGCAATTTAAAAGTGATTTACCAATAGGAGAGTGCTATGTATAGACAATGACATGATTTAATGGCAAAACCTTAAGGGCCGTCATTTTGATAACCTATAAGGGCCTGCTAAATAATCTAAACAGTATCTCTATCTGCCCTGTCACTTGAAGAAGTATTGGAACTACCAGAATATATGGCTCAAGTAGAAGAGAAGCTTTCATGGTAGTCTGTACCTGATTCAGAACCTTCTCTTATTCTAAACCCCACTCAAAACTGGCAGCTTTTCAGGTCACTCTGTAAGTTGAATATAGTAATATATATAAATGAGGAATACAAACTCCAAAATCACTCAGGCATCCTGCCTCCTTTTGGTTATAGTTAGGGCCAGTTGCCTGTGTGGTACTGCAAGAAAAAGCACTGGACCACAAGGTTGGTTTGAACAGCAAGGTAGGTGGTTTAAACCTACCAGCTGCCCCTCAGAAACCTTAGTCAGGTTCATGTTGAGTTGGAACCGACTCAATGGCACTTAACAACAACAACTACAAGGGCCAATTGCAACCCTTTTCCCACCTTTAAATTAGGAGAATATATTAACAAGGCTATTTCTAGTGCTTCAAGACTCTAGACCCCCAGTAATATATTGAGGTGCAAGATATTTAAGTTTCCATCAATTTAAACATACTCAGCATTTCTCAAGCTGGAGGAACTGAAGAAAAAATTCAACCCTCAACTTTCGTTATTGAAAGATTCTCTGGGCAAATTATTGAATGAGGAAGAAAGCATCAAGAGAAGATGGAAGGAATATACAGAGTCACTGTACCAAAAGGAAATGGTTAATGTTCAACCATTTCAAGAGGTAGCATAGGATCAAGAGCCAATGATCCTGAAGGAGGAAGTCCAAGATGCATTGAAGGAATTGGCAAAGAACAAGGCACCAGGAATTGATGGAATAAAAATTGAAATATTTCAAGAAAGTGAGGCAGCACAGGAGGCACTCACTCACTCATCTCTGCCAAGAAATTTGGAAGACAAGTATCGAGACAACTGATAGATTGGAAGAGATCTGTATTTGTGCCAATTCCAAAGAGAGGTAACCCAAAGAAATGTGGAAATCATCAGACAATCTCTTTGATATCCCAAGCCAGTAAAATTTTCCTGAAGGTAATACAGAAATGACTACAATCATACATTGACAGAGAATTTCCAGAGATCCAAGTCGGATTCAGAAGAGGCCGTAAAACGAGGGATATCATTGCTGATTTCGTATGGATCTTGACTGAAAACAGAGAATATCAGAAAGATGTTACCTGTGCTTTATTGACTACACAAAGGATTTTGATTGTGTGGATCACGACAAGCTATGGACAACATTGCAAAGTATGAGTATTCTGGAGCATGTAATTGTGCTCATGAGGTATCTATACCTGGACAAAGAATCAGTTGTTCAAACAGAACATGGGAACACAGAATGGTTTAAAATTAGGAAAGGCTGTATTCTTTCAAAATACTTATTCAACCTGTATGCTGAGCAAATAATCCGAGAAGCTGGGTTCTATGAAGAAAAACGTAGCATCAGGATTGGAGGAAGACTCATTAGCAACCTGCAATATGCAGATGATACAACCTTGCTTGCTGAAAGTGAAGAGGACTTAAAATATTTACTGATGAATATCAAAGAACACAACCTTCG
>NW_006408581.1:8936236-8941879 GCF_000296735.1 Chrysochloris asiatica | reverse complement strand
GGCCCAGGATCAGACATTGTTTCGTTCTGCTGTGCATGGGGTCGCTATGAGTAGGTTCCGACTCAATGACATCTGACAACAACAACATAGCATCTTGGAAAAGTCAGACACTTAGAATATCTTTAACTTCCACCTCATAGGGAATAACCTCAAAATGATCCTTCTACAGGAAATTATTCTTGTAAGGAGCTCTGGTAGCGTAGTGGTTACAGGTTGGGCTGCCAACTTCAAGGTCAGCAGTTCAAAAGTACCAGTGGCTCTACATGAGAAAGATGAGGCTTTCTGCTCCCGTAAAGATTTACAGCCTTGGATATCCTGTGCAGGGTCACTATGAGTCGGAACTGACTCCACTGTACTTAACAACAACAACAACAACCTAGGAAATTATTCTTGTAAATATTGTGTCATCTGTAAATTGTTAATTATACTTCCTCACATTCTGATGTTGCATTCTTCTCATATAATCCATCTTCTCAAATTATTTGCTCAGAATACAGAATGAGTAATTATGGTGAATTGATAAAATTCTGACCTTTGCCTTTCTTAATTTTAAAACATTCAGTATCTGCTTGTTCTGTACAAAGTACTGTCACTTGACCTACATACATATTCCCCATGAGCACAATTAAATGTTCAATAATTCCCATTTTTGAAATGTTTGCCATAGATTTTTAAATTATTCACATCATGAAATTCCTTAGCAGTGAGTAAGTCATTGGTTTTGTGAAATTCTATGATATCTCCAATGTTTTCTATCATCAAGGCCATGTTGGTCATATTGTCTAACTACCAATCCTTCCTCGTTTTTTCCAGTGTTCACAGTCAAACCTCTAGTAATTATCAATGCATCTTTATTGCATTTGATCAATTTCAAACTGAAAAAAATTGGTAGAATTCTTGATTTTTTTTTTTCATTACTAGCTTTTGTGGTTGGTGCATAAATATGAATAATAGTTATATTAATTGGTCTTCCTTGTAGGTATACAGATATTATTCTATCACGGGCAGCTTTATATTTCAAGACTGATCTTGAAACATTCTTTTTCATCATTAATGCTATACCATTCCTCTTGAATATTTAATTCTGGCCTTACATATTATTAACAGAATCAAAATTTCCTAAAGCAGTCCATTTCTGCACACTGATGCCTAGGATTTCAATCTTTATTTGTTCCATTTCATTTTTGATGATTTTTACCATTTCCCCAGATTGATACTTAATACATTTCAAATTTTTATTATTAATGGATATTTCTAGCTGCTTCATATTATCTTGAATCATACCCCTTCAGTCTGTAAGGTCCTGAAATCTTTTCTACTTCATTAGATTAAGGTAACTCTACTATAAGGAGGCAGATATTCCCTAATTATATTTTGAGTGCCTTTCAAATTAAGGGGCACATCTATATATAAGACAATGTACCCATGCTATTTATTAGATTTTCAGGCACTCGTTTCTCATAAGAGGACCACTTATTCCTTCTTCCTAGACTTATTCTGGAAGTTTTGTTGGAATCTATCAACCACAACAAGTTATTGTAGAAGAATATTGAATGTACCATGTACTGACAGAAGAACAAGCAAATCTGTCTTGGGAAAAATACAACCTGAATGCTCCTTTCAGGCCAGGATGGTTAGACTTCATCACTTTTGCTTTGAACATGTTGTTAGGAGGGACTGTTTCCTTGAACAGGAAACCATGCTTTGAAATGTGGAGGGACAGTGGACAAGAGGAACATCCCCAACAATATGGATTGACTTGATAACAGCAACAATAAGCTCAAATATAATAATTATGAGGATAACACAATACTGAACAATATTTCCTTCTTTTGTGCATAGGCATTCCGTGAGTTGAAACCAACTCAATGCTACCCAACAATAACATGTTGGAACTAGTACACTAAAAACATTGCAGTATTCCTTCTTGTGTAACAGATATTAGTGGAAGATGCAGGACTTTTAATTCTGAGTACTTCCACATTCAACTCACCTATTTGAGCTGTGCAAAAAAAAAAAAAAAAAAAAAATATATATATAGCCATGTGGTGACTCCAATTGCAGTTGCTATTACAGATTTTATTTCATTATTTGTGTAAATGCATACACTTCTTGATACCAATGTGGAAAACATTATTTTCCTCAATACATATGTGAAAAGATAACCAGCAGCAGTATGGTTTTCAGCTGGCCATTTTATTCATATACTTTAATGCTGACTTTAGGAATATATTAACTATCCATTACATTGTTGACATCCTGCTGATTGGAGCCAGTAAGCAAGAAGTAGCAACTAACCTTGATTTATTGGCAAGTCATTCATATATTTTGTTGTTCTTGTTAGGTGTCATCGAGTTGGTAGTGACCCTATGCACAGCAGAATGAAACATTGCCTGATCCTGGGCCAACCTCACTACTGTTGCCAAATTTGAGTCCATCAATACTGACACTTGGCCAATCCATCTTGTTGGGGGTCTTCCTCTTTTTCTCTGACCCTCTACCTTACCAAACATGATATCCTTCTCCAATAACTGGTCCCTCCTGACAATATGTCCAAGTATGAGAGATGAAGTTTGGCCATGTTGGCCTCCAGGGAGCACACTGGCTGCACTTCTTCCAAAACGGATCTATTGGTTCTTTTGGCAGCCCATGGCACTTTCAGTATTCTCCTCCAACACCACAACTCAAAGACATCAATTCTTCTAGGATCTTCCTTATTCACTGTCCAGCTTTCGCATGCATATGAGGTTACTGAAAATACCATGGCTTAGATCAGGCGTGCCTTAGTCCTCAAGCTGACATATTTGCTCTTCAACACTTTAAAAAGGTCTTGTGCAGAAGATTTGCCTAATGCAATACATCATTTCATTTCTTGACTGCTGCGTCCATGAGTGCTGATAGTTGATCCAAGAAGAATGAAGTCCTTGACAACTTCAATCTTTTCTCCATTGATAAGAATGCTGTTTATTGGTCCAGTAGTGAGAATTTTTGTTTTCTTTACATTTAAATGTAATCCATAATGAAAGCTGTGCTCTTTGATCTTCATCAGTAAATGTTTTAAGTCTTCTTCACTTTCAGCAAGCAAGGTTGTATCATCTGCATATCGCAGGTTGTTAATGAGTCTTCTTCCAATCCTGATGCCATGTTTTTCTTCATAGAACCCAACTTCTCTGATTATTTGCTCAGCATATAGGTTGAATAAGTATGGTGAAATAATACAACCTTGTCACACACCTTTTTTAATTTTAAACCATTCAGTGCTCCCATGTTCTGTTCAAACAATTGCTTCTTGGTCCAGGTACAGATACCTCATGAGCACAATTAAGTGTTCTGGAATACTCATACTTCACAATGTTGTCCATAGTTTGTCATGCTTCACACAATGGAAAATCTTTGTGTAGTCAATAAATCACAGGTAAACATATTTCTGTTATTCTCTGCTGCATAAGAACTCTTTAAAGAGTTGAAGAGCTAAGATATTAGTTTGAGGGCTAAGGTGTACCTGACCCAAGACATGGTATTTAAAAAAAAAACTCATATGCATGCAAAAGTTGGTCAATGAATAAGGAAGACTGTAGAAAATTGATGCATTTGAGCTACGGGGTTGGAGGAGATTATTAAAAATATCATGGACTACCCAAAAACAAACAAACAAACAAACCAATTTGTATTAGACGTGGTATGGCCAGAATGCTTCCTGGAAGCCAGGGTGGACAGACTTTGTCTCTCATACTTTGAATATATTTTCATTTGGGACCAGTCCTTGGAGAAGGGTATCATGTTTTATAACATGGAGGGTTGGAGAAAAAAGGGAAGATCCCCAAGGAGATGAATTGGCACAGTGGCAGCAGCAGTGGGCTCAAATGTAGAAACAATTGCTATGGGTCAGTTGACACCTCAATGACACCTACAACAAAAACAAAAACAGAAAAACTTTATGGATTGAATCGTCGCTTTAAATTAAATGTTGTAAATACTAACTCTTTGCCTGTGGTTGCAATCTCATTTGGATGTGTGTTATCTTTATGTTAATAAATCAGGGTTGGTGACGGTATGTCTTAAATCTGTCTCATTTGATAAATGGAAGAGATTTTTAAAATTAAGTGAAAGAAGCCGAGATGAGGGAAGAGAAATACCTGGCCTCTAAAGATTGCCTAATAACAGAAGCTCAGAGAAAAGGATTTGCCACCAGAGCAAATAGATAACGACTTCCTTTAGATGGGGCATTCTGAATTCAGATTTCTAGTGTACTAAACTGTAAGAGGAGACTTAGTGTGGCACTGGATGTATAACATTGAACCACAAGTTCATTTTGAACTAATAGGTCAGTAGTTGTAAATCACCAGTCACTACTCGGAAACCCTATACAGGATTGTTGTGAGTCAGAACTTACTCCACGGCCCTTAATGCCAGCAACAAATAGTGAGAGGAGCCCTGGTGTGGTGCTGCAGTATAAGCACTGTATTGTTAACATAATAATCTGTGGTTGAAATGTACTATGAGTTGGCACTTAACAAAGGAACATAAATTTCCATTTGTTAAAACCATCCAGTTTTGGTATTTCTGGTACAACATCACTAGATAACTAAGGCACCATCTATTAAAACATAAGACAAACATGGCATCAGGATTGGAGGAAGACTCATTAACAACCTGTAATATGCAGATGATACAAACTTGCTTGCTGAAAGTGAAGAAGACTTAAAATATTTGCTGATGATGATCAAAGAACATAGCCTTTGGTATGGATTGCATCTCAATGTAAAGAAAACAAAAATCCTCACCACTGAACCAATAAACAACATTCACATCAATGGAAAAAAGATTGAAACTGTCAAGGACTTCATTCTTCTTGGATCAACACTCATGGAAGCAGCAGTCAATAAATCAAAGGACATATTGCATTAGGCAAATCTTCTGCACAAGACCTTTTTAAAGTTTTGAAGAGTGAAGATATCAGCTTGAGGACAAAGGTCTACCTGACCCAAGCCATGGTATTTTCAATAACCTCATATGCTTGTGAAAGCTGGGCAGTTAATAAGGAAGACCTTAGAAGAATTGATGCTTTTGAGTTATGGTGTTGGAGGAGAATACTAAAAGTGCCATGGGCTGCCAAAAGAACCAATAGATCTGTTTTTGAAGAAGTGCAGCCATAGTGCTCCTTGGAGGCTAAGATGGCCAAATTTCATCTCTCATACTTGGGACATATTGTCTGGAGGGACCAGTCACTGGAGAAGGATATCATGTTTGGAGGGTGGAGGCTCAGAGAAAAAGAGGTATAGCTCCAGCAAGATTGACTGGCAACATGGCAGCATCAAAGGGCTCAAGCGTGACAACAATAGTGACATTGGCCCAGGATCGGGCAGTATTTAGTTCTGCTGTGCATAAGGTCTCTATGTTGTTGTTGTTGTTGTCAGCTGTCATCAAGTCGGAACCGACTCATAGCGACCCCATGCACAGCAGAACGAAACCATGTCCGATCCTGGGCCAACCTCACTACTGTTGCCACACTTGAGTCCATCAATGATGCCACCTGGCCAATCCATCTCTTTGGGGGTCTTCCTCTTTTTCTCTGACCCTCCACCTTACCCAGCATGACATCCTTCTCCAGCGACTGTTCCCTCCGGACAATACGTCCAAAGT
>NW_006408581.1:8924233-8934586 GCF_000296735.1 Chrysochloris asiatica | reverse complement strand
TTTTTGCTCTCTTCATGTATGATGTTCTTGATGTCATCCCACAACTCTTCTAGTCTTCGGTCTTTAGTGTGTAAAGCATCAAATCTGTTCTTCAGATGATCTCTAAATTCAGGTGGGATAAATTCAAAGTCTTATTTTGGCTCTCATAGACTTGTTTTCATTTTCTTCAGCTTCAAAGTTCTCTATAAGTCGGTACCAACTTGATGGCACCTAATAACAACATTAAAACACACACACACACACATACATAGAAAGCATCTGCTGATTTTTTTGAAAGATATAAATTAGCAATATATTCATATTATGTAGTGGTGGTGTGCCTTGAAGTCAGTTTTAAATCATAGTGACTCTGTTTCTGAGGCTGTAAATGTTTATAGGAACAGAAAGACTCATTCTTCTCCTGCTGAACAGCTTTTAGTTTCAAACTGCTATCCTTGAGGTTAGCAGCCCAGTTCATAAACACTATGCTACCAGAGTTCCTTATATTCATAATATACTTCAAATTAATGAGTTGATAATTTAATAATAACTAACTCATCTGTCAATTTGCCATATTATGGTGGCTTGCATGCTGTTATGCCATTGGTATTTTAAACACCAGCAGGGTCACCCATAGTGGACAGGTTTTAGATGAGCTTCCAGACTAGGAAGACAGACTAGAAAGAAGAAAAGATGGACTACTTCTGAATATTTAGTCACTGACAACCTTATGAATAGGAGTAGGACATAGGTAGGTAGCACCAGAATATTCACTACTGAAACATGATGAACAACAGCAGACTATTGTCATAGTGGGAGCAGCAATGAGCTCAAGCGTAGCAATGGTTGTGAGGTTGGAGCAGGACCAGGCAGTGTTTCATCCTGGTGTGCATACAGTTGCTGTGAGTGGATACAGACTCGAGGGTACCCAACAACAACAACAATTTAGCAATAATAAACTACATGACCAGACATAAATATGAGTATATCTCAGTTTTGAAACTGATTCTCCTCTCTAATTATGTTTCCTTCAGGTTGGATTTATACACTAGTTTTGTTTCTAATATTAGTGTACAATCCCTGCTGGGAGTTCTGCTATGGCATTGTAGGATAAGAACTGGATTGTCAACTGCAAGGTTTGCAGTTCAAACGCACCAGACAGTCCTTGGAAAACCTGCATATGGTCACTATGGGTGGGAACTGATTTGATGGCACTTAGTAACAATAATCTCATTCTTCTATTACAGACGATGTTATTACCAATTAAGTTGTCTTCAGATAGTTTCCTGTATTATTCTGTTTCATTTAGTGCCTTTGTAATTCTATTGATTGCATATTCATTTGATTAGTATTGTTAGGGGAAGCTGTTAAATCCTGAAGTTATATATGTGTATTTTACATCAGACCTGAAGGTAAGTGATAAGGATTAGCAATGAATAATGTGTATGATATGAATTAGTATTCTAAAAGGCCCTTCTTTGTCACTCTCCCAAATACCTCAAGAATACTGAATTTAAAATAATAAAAACCAATTCACATTCTGTAGGATTCTAAAATCTTTTTTGTGTTGGGGAAAGGATGCTAAATAATAAAGTGTGGAAATGTTCTAGGTAATTATTAAGAAGATACCTGTATGAATCTTTTGAGCAGTAAGTGGAATATTGTTTTAGTTAGACAGCAGGCAGCAAAACAGATTTATTAAATGCTACATAATCGTAATCACGAGGGACATTTTTAAGATAATTTAAAATGGAGAAAATATTGGGAAGATGGTACTTGAAAAGAAGGGTATTAGGAAAGATTAGAACTACACTCTTAGCAGCAAAGCTTGTAAGTGTCTCTTTGCATAATTGCCTTTTCCTGTCTCAGTAAGTACAAGTGTTGCACGTTATTTCTTACCTGCCTTAATCACTACACTTTCAGAAGCTTTTCCTAGTAATCCAATGGCCTCATTAGGTTTACTTCATTTGTGTTTCATTGTTTACAACAAAGTAAAGGTGGTTCTGATCTCAGTAACCTCTACCAACATTTCAACCTGTCAGTAATTCTCCGTGTTTCATTGGCAAGTGTTGAAAATAATAATTGGGTCTTTTTCAGAAAATAATCTTGAAAGTTTCATAAATCTCTTACCTGGGTGATGTTAATCTAGATATACGTTATGTTGAACTGTTTGTATAGAGTGCAAGTTTTATTTGGAAAAATAAAACTACTGACAAAATTATTGCACATCCAAAACCTGTGAGAGGTTAAATTAGCAAAATTGGAGGTTTACCCTATATTCAGCATTTCTTTATTTGACTCATCTATTATGAATCATGTCACAAAATGTCCTTGTTTCTTAATACCTTTAATATATTTTAATATATGTAATACATTTAATATAAATTATAATTTGTTCTAATTCAGCTATGTATTTTCAGTACTAGTTCAGTTATCTCTGACAATATTGACTGATTTAATTAATTGGCTAATTAATTAAGTGCCCAGTCTTGTTTCACAGAGTATTTGAAACACCATATAGCTTATATTATGGTCATAAATTTTGATTATCGAAGCAAACTTATAGATCATCTTGCTTCATGTCTCATTTATGAAAATAACAAAGCATTAGCCCAGAGATTTAATATTTTTTCAAGCGTATATAGCTAGTTAGTAGTGAGAAAAGACTTGGAACTTTTTTCTTCTAACTTCCCATTATGTACCTTTTCAAAATGAGCTTCCTGATATACGCAGTTTTAATTGTACACATTTGACACTTGTCACTTGGCTACAAAAAGGGAGGATTTTATACATAATCGAAAAAGGAGAATTTCATAAATTATTTTGGATGATGATAATGATGATATTGAATTGTTTTACCTCTCTTGTGATGATAAGCTAAATTCATTGTCATTAAGTCAATTTCAATTCATGTGACACTATATGACAAAAGAACAGATCTTCAGGTTACTGATTCTTTATGGGGCAGACTTCACAGAAGAGCTGGTGGGTTTGAAATGTCATCCTTGTTGTTAGCATCCTAATGCTTAACTTACTATACTACCAGTCATAAATATAACCTTAGCTCACTGTATATCCGTGTGATACTTACTGGTGTTCTGGAAAAGTATTGTATTTCACATTTTAATATATTGCTGTTTCTGTTAAGTGCCATTGAGTCATTCCCTACACATAGCTACCTTGTATAGGGTTTCCAAAGAGCAACTGGTGAGTTTAAACCACCAACCTTGTGGTTCAAACCAATCTTGCATTCCAGTGTTTATTCTACAGTGCCACACCAGAGGTTATGAAATTCAAGTTTGTAAGTAATTTGACTTTTGTCCGTGAAAATTATCTTATGTACATTTTAATGTATAAAGGTTATGAATCTCTGTCCTTCAATTCAGGATTGGAAGACATTTAACTTTTCTTATTTTTTCTTACTTGTTTTTCCACTAAGTACTCATTTCAATGATTGCAAAACAAATCAATATTACTAAATTTAGAAAAAAGTCTATTCAATAATTTACAGTTTCTCCTAGGATATAGAGTTGACAGGTACTATGTTGTATGGGTAGGTAATAATTATGGACTGTGTAACATGTTTGATGGTATTTTCTGAGACATCTAATTGAAGTACGGTTCCTTCTTGCACCATGGTACTTTGCATCTAAATTCTTTCATTTATCATAATATTTTTTGAGATTTATATAATTTGTAGAACAGATTAGCTTCCAAAGTGATTCACTGTATGCACATATTACATCCCATGTATGTATTCACCAGGTGATGACCATTTGAATTGCTTCTATGATTTGGTGATGCTGTTAGATGACATTAAGTTATTTCCAACACATGCTGACTCTGTGTACAACAGAATGAAACACTGTTCAGTGCTATACAAGCGTCACAATTGTTGGTATGCCTGAGCCCATTGTTATAGTCATGATACCAATATAGCTCTTTGAGGGTCTTCCTCTACTTCACCAAACATAATGTCCTTCTCAAGGAACTGGTTCCTTCTAATAACATTTCCAAAGTTAATGTTACAAAGGAGAAAACTGACTGTCATCTTCCAAGATAGATTTGATCATTCTTCTGGCACTACATTAAATATTCAATATTTTTTGCCAACATTATAATACAAAGACATCAATTCTTCTATGGTCTTCCTTATTCATTTATGCAGCTTTTGCATGCATGTGAGGCAGTTGAAAACACTTTGACTTGGGACAAACTCACCTTAGTCCTCAAGGCGGCATCCTTAATGTTTAACACTTAAAAAATGTATTTTGTTGCAGTTTTGTCCAATGAGTTGAGTCATTTGGTTTCTTGACTGCTGCGTATAGGGGTATTGATTGTGGATCCAATTAAAACGAAATCATTGACAACTTAAATCTTTGATTCATTTATCATGATGTTCCTTATTGGTCCAGTTGTAAGGATTTTGCTTTCTTTATGTTGAAGTTTAAACCATCCTGAAGGCTGCAATATTTGACCATCATCAGCAAGTACTTCAAGTCCTCTTTGCATTCAGTAAGCAAAGGTTTTGTTATCTGCATATTTTAGGTCTTCCTCCAATTCTGATTCCATGTTCTTCTTCATATTACCCAGTATCTTGGATTATTTGCTCAGCATATAGATTGAAAAAAACATGGTGGAATAATACAACCCCAACACACATCTTTACTAATTTTAACTACAATTCACCCCTTTATTCTTTTTGAACTATGTCTTGAACTATGTACAGGGTTTCTACATGAACCCAATTAAGTGTTATGGAATTCCCATTCTTCATAATGTTGTCTGTAGTTTGCTATGATCCACACATTCAAATACCACTGTATTTGGCATAGTTAACAAAACACAGGTAAACATCTTTCTGGTATTCACAACTTCCAGTCAAGATCTATCTGACATCAATAATGATGTCCCTTGATCCATATCCTCATTTGAATCCTGCTAGAATTCTGGGAGACCCCTATTTTTGTAGTGCTGCAATCACTTTTATAAAAAAGTGCCTTTGGTAAAACATTTATGTGTGTGTTATTAATGATAAGTTTCAATAATTTCTGCATCATATTGTGTCCCTTTTCTGTTTGGAAAGGGAACAAAATTTGTACCTTATCCACCAGGCTGTGCAAGTAACCATCTTTAAAATTTCTAGACATAGACCAGTGAATGCTTTCAGCTTTGCATCCACTTATTGAAATGACTCTGTGGGTATTCCACCAATTCCTGGAGACTTGTTTCACAAAGGCCTTCAGTGCAGTTTTCATTTCTTTCATCCACGCCATCTGTTTTTGATCATTGCTACCTTGTGAAGTGATCAAAAGTAGATCCATTCTTTTTTGCACAGTGACTGTATTACTCCCATCATCTCTTGATGCTTGATGTGTCCTTCCACATTCTGTTCATAGAATACTGCAACATTGCAACTGGAGGTGTGATTTTTTCCCCCAGTTCTATCGACTTCAGAAATGCTGAATATGATCTTTACTTTTGCATTTCTAACAACAGCTCTATGAATATTTCATTATAACACCTTTGTCATCTTTCACCTCTTTTATACCATTACTTCTTCCATTTGTCTTACCAGTTCTATGTTTAAGAGAAAGTATGAGTTTCTTCTGACATTAAATTTGTTGTTGTTGGTAAGGTGTCATTGAGTCAGTACTGGCTCATACCAATCTTATACACAATAAATAAAATGCTGTTCAGTCCTGCGGCAACCTAATAATCACTGCTATGCTGGAACACATTGCTGCTGCCACTGTGCCCTTCTCATTGTGGGTTTTCCTCTTTTTTTCTGACCCTCAACTTCACCAAGCACTGTGTCCTTCTCCAGGGACTGTTGCCTCTTAATAATATGTCTAAATTATGAGAAAGAAAGCCTGACTATCATGGCTTCCAAGGAGCATTCTGGCTGTATTTCTTTCCACACAGATTTGTTTGTTCTTCTGGCAGTTGATGGTGCTTTTAATATCCTTGTCCAGCACTGTAACTCAAATGCATCGATAATTTTGCAGTCTTCCTTATTCGCTGTCCAACTTTTACATGCATATGAGTTTATTGAAATTGCCATATTCTGAGTCAGGCACACCTTAGTGCTCAAGCTTATATCTTTGCTCTTCAACACTTTAAAGAGGTCTTGTGCAGCAGATTTGCCTAATGCAATACATCCTTTCATTCTTGATTGCTGCTTCCATGAGTATTGATGGTTGTTCCAAGCAACATGAAGTCTTTGACAGTTTCAATCTTTTCTCATTTTAACTTGATGTTATTTATTGTTCAGTGGAAAGGATTTTTGTTTTCTATACATTGAGGTGTAACCCATATAGAAGGCTGTGACCTCTGATATTCGTCAGTAAGTATCTTAAGTCCTCATTACTTTCAGCAAGCAAGATTGTATCATTTGCATATTGCATGTTTTTAATGAGTCTTCTTCCAAACTTGAACTCACTTTCTTCTTCAAATAATCCAGCTTCTCAAATTATTTGCTCTGCATAAAGTTGAATAAGTATGATGAAAGAACACAACCCTGGCACACACCATTCCTAATTTTAAACTATTCATTGTCCCCTTGTTCTGTATAAACAACGCTCTCTCAGACTATGTATGGGCTTGTCATGAGCACAATTATATATTCTGGAATAATCATTCTCAGCAATGTTGTCCATAGTTTGTCATGATCCACACAACCAAAAGCCTTTGCATAGTCAATAAAGCACAGAGCACAGATACCTTTTTTTTTTTTTTTGGTATTCTCTAGTTTCAGACAAGATTCATCTGACATCACCAATGACATCCCGCATTCCACTTCTTTGTCAGTTTCTGGCTTAAACCTCTGGTAGTTCTCTTCAGTGTACTGTTGTAGCCATTTTTGAAATATGTTTAGGAAAATTTTATTTGTGAATGATATAAATGATACTTTACAATGATTTCTAGATTCTGTTTCCTCACTTATCTTTGGACTAGGCATAAATACAGATATGTTCCAAGAAATTGGCCAGGTCTTCCAAATTTCTTGGCCTAGATGAGTGAGTGCCTCCAGTGCCACATCAGATTGTTGAAATATTTCAATTTGTATTCCATCAATTCCCGGTGCCTTGTTCTTTGCCAATGCCTTTATTGCACCTTGTACTTCTTCCTTCAATGTCACTGGTCTTGATCACATGCTAACTCTTGAAATGTTTGAACATCAACCACTTATCTTTGGTATGGTGATTATGAATATTCCTTCAATCTTTTGATGCTTTCTATATAATTCAGTATTTTCCTATATTGTTGTTTTAAGTGCCATCAAGTCAGTTCAAACTTATAGTGATCCTATATAGGATTTCTGAGGAGCAGCTAGCTGGTGGACCTTTTTTGTTCTAAGTCAAGTGTGGATCCCTTCAATATTGCAAGTGGAAGCTTGAATTTTTTCTTCAGTTTCTTCAGCTTGAGAAATGTTGAGTGTGTTCTTCTCTTTTGGTTTTCTAACTCCAGGTCTTAGCACATTTCCTTATAATATTTGACTTTGTTTTCTTGAGCTGTCCTTTGAAAATTTCTATTCTGATCTTTTTCCTCTTCATTTCTTCCATTTGCTATAGCATTTCGACGCGGGAGAACAAGTTTCAGAGTCTCTTTGGACATCCATTTTGTCATCTTTCCTTCTTTCTTGTTTTCTTAATGATCTTTGACTTTCTACTGTATTGTGTTCTACTTCTTCTCTCTCTCTCTTTTTTTTTTTTTTACAGCTATTAGCAATTATTTTTGCTCATAAGCTTTTTTTTTTCTTAACTTTTCATTGTGAATTGAGTGAAGTTTTACAGAGTAGATCATCAGTTTTACATTAAACAAATAATATACTTTGCTTCATTACATGGTTGCAATCCTCTTCATGCACCAACAGTTAACAGCATTTATCTCTATTCACTTTAACCACTGCTTTTCTCCCTGTGTCTCCTGGCAACCCCATCTTTCCTCTGCCAACTCCCCTCCATTTGTATATTGCCTGTCCTGTCACCCATGTTAATGCGTGTCTATCCTCTAGCACATGAATCATTTCCTCCTATTCCTATAACTACATATGATGTTCTTGATGTCATCCCATAACAATTGTAGGCTTCCTCCAGTCATTAGTGTCTAATGCATCAAATCTGTTCTTGAGATGATCTCTAAATTCATATGGGATATGTTTAAGGGCATATTTTGGTTCTTGGGGACTTTTTAAAATTATCTTCAGCTTCATCCTGAACTTGCATATGAGTAATTGATGGTCTGTTTTACAGTTTGCCCCTGGCCTTCTTTATTTACTGTCCAACTCTCACACACATTTGGATTTATTGAGAATACATTAGCTTGGGTCTGGTGCACCTTAATCTTCAAACTGACATCTTTGATCTTGAAAATTTTAAGGAGGTCTTGTGCAGCACATTTGTCTAATGCTATATGCCATTTTATTTCTTGACAGTTGTTTCCGTAAGTATTGATTTTGGATATGAGCAAAACAAAGTATTTGACAATTTCAATATTTTCTCCATTGTTGATGATTTTATTTATTGATCAATTGGTGAGGATTTTTTAAAATTTACAGTGAGGTGCAACCCATAATGAAGACAGTTCTTGCATCTTAATCAGTATATATTTTAAGTCCTCTTCACTTTCAGCAAGCAAAGTTGTATCATTAGCTGTAGAAGGCTGTTAATAAGTGTTTCCTCAATCTTTATGCCATGTTCTTCTTCATATAATCTAGTGTCTTGGATTTTTTGCTCAGCATATGATTGAATAATCATGGTGAAAGAATACAATACTGGCACACACCTTTCTTTATTTTAAACCATCAAGTGTTCCCTTGTTCTGTTCAAGCTATTGCTTCTTGGCTTAGATACAAATTCCTCATGAGCATAATTAAGTATTTCAGAATAATCATTATGCAGAATATTATCCATAGATTGTCAGGCTCCACAAAGTCAAAAATCTTTGCATTGTCAAAAAAGCTCTGATAAACATCTTTCTGGTACTCTACTTTCAACCAAGATCTATCTGATGTCAGCTATGATATCCTTGTTCCATGTTCTCATCTAAAATTGTCTTGAACCTCTGGATGTTTCCTGTCAATATATTATTGCAGCTGTTTTTGAATTATCTTCAGCAATATTTTACTTGCATGTGATGTTAATGATATTATCCAATGATTTTCTCAATGTCTCTGTGGAAAGGGCAAAAATATGTATCTCTTCCAGTCAGTTTACCAGGTCCTGTCTTCCAAATTTCTTGGCCTAGAGGAGTGAGTGCCTCCAGTGCTACTTCAATTTGTTGAAAGATTTCCATTTGTACTCAGTCATTTCCCAGAGCCTTGTTCTTTGCCTATGTCATCAGCGCAGTTTAACCTTCTTTCAATACAACTGCTATTGATCTTCAACCTTTTGAAATGGTTGAACATCAACCATTTCTTTGTGGTACAGTGATTCTGTGTTTTACTCCTGTTTTCTTTTGGTTCTTTCTGCATAATTCAAAAATTTGTCCATCAAATCCTTCAACAGAGTAAATCTGTCCTTAAATGCTATCTTCATTTCTTCCAGCTTGAGAAATGCTGTGTGTGTTCTTCCTTTTGGTTTTGTAATCCAAGGACTTTGCGCTTTTCATTATAATGACAGACAGCTGAGAGACTCTGGAAGATTTTTTAAGACTTTTGTCCTGATTGTTTACTTTGGTTGATTTTATCTGAAAATGAAAGTAAGGTGCTTTCTGTAATAATAAAAGACCTTCATCTTGTCAATATACAGAATGAAGTCTGGTCTGGTTTGTGCAATTTGATTAGACCAAATGGATGCAGCACCTATGTTACTGGTTGGGGCATTTACCCTAGTAATCTTTTGACTGTTTGGAATCCTTGTATCTTCAAAGCAATCGGTGTATGCAACACATTGTTTTCCACTGTATGATTGCATTTTCTTTTGTTACTCTCACAGTTTTATCTATCTTTGACTTTCAACTATTTGATGATGATGTCTCTAAATTTGAATTACTTTGTGATTTTCCTACTTGGGATTCATAGATTTTCTTGATATGTAAATTAATTTTTTATTACATTAAATAAGTTTTCCTTTATTATTTCTTCAAATTTTTTTTTCTGTCCCTTTCTCTGTCTCTTCTTTTTCTGGAAAATTGTTGTTCTTCTTTTGAAGTACCATCGAATGAGATTCCAACACATAGTGGCTTTGTATAGGGTTTCCAAGGAGCAGCTTGTGGACTTAAACCACTGACCTTGTGGGTAGCAGTTCAGTGCTTTTCCTACAGTGTCACACCAGGACTTCCCACAGTAAATTTGAAGATAGATTAGTAGACATTATCTGCAAACAGAGAGAAGAAAATTATATAGGTATATATACTTTGTGACTTATATGT